>NC_086453.1:244538021-244838021 GCF_028390025.1 Pseudophryne corroboree | reverse complement strand
ACCTCACGGTGGTTTCATCACAGTCAGTGCAGGGATGTCCGTATGCATAACTGGACAGCAGGGGCACATATAGACAGGAGGAGGCCCATACACAGGCTTTATCTGGGCCCCCTCCTCTTTAGCTGGCAGAGCTGTAGCTCTGGGCACTAGGATTGCAGCCCCCCGTAAAATCTGCCACTTCAGTGAGCTCAACTGAGCCAATCGCAGTGTGTGTGACTGCATTGGCTCAGTGGCTCCACTGTGACTGGCAGTGAATACCTTTTGGAAGTCCTACCTGCCAGTCACCAGCAGAACATGCAGTCCCATTGGGAGGTGTTTCCTTTTTCTAGGACTGCCAGACCATCCTTAGTCACATACAGATGGAGCCAAGCTAATCGTGGCTCCATCAGTGCTTGGGCGCGCTCGCCCAGGTGCACCTAACACCGCGCCCAGGGGGCGTGTGCACATCTGTGATGTGCCCCATTCACTTGAATGGGTGCATCTCTGTGAGCTCCTGGCGCTACTAGGTTGACGGATCGCCTAGTCACGCCAGGAATGCTGCTAGTGCGATAGAGCCGCATCAGATGAGCGCAGCTCCATCTGTATAGTATAGAGATGTGCACCGGAAATTTTTCGGGTTTTGTGTTTTGGTTTTGGATTCGGTTCCGCGGCCATGTTTTGGATTCGGACGCATTTTGGCAAAACCTCTATGAAAACTTTTTGTCGGATTCGGGTGTGTTTTGGAAAAAAAAAACAGCTTAAATAATAGAATTTTGGGGGTAATTTTGATCCTATAGTATTATTAACCTCAATAACCATAATTTCCACTCATGTCCAGTCTATTCTGAACACTTCACACCTCACAATACTATTTTTAGTCCTAAAATTTGCACCGAGGTCGCTGGATTACTAAACTAAGCGACCCAAGAGGGCGGCACAAACACCTGGCCCATCTAGGAGTGGCACTGCAGTGGCAGACAGGATGGCACTTAAAAGAATTGGCCCCAAACAGCACATGATGCAAAGAAAAGAGAAAAAGAGGTGTACTGTGGTCGCTGGATGGCTAACCTAAGCGACACAAACACCTCAATATCACAGTATGGTATTATTGGTCCAAATCACTGGAAGAAAATGACAAAATTACAGGAATTATTCATTCTAATCAATGGTATTATTGGTCCAAATCACTGGAAGAAAATGACAAAATCACTGGAATTAAATGGCAGTAATGTCGGAAATTATAATGGAAGAAAATGACAAAGTCACAGGAATTATTCGTTCTAATCAATGGTATTATTGGTCCAGATCACTGGAAGAAAATGACAAAATCACTGGAATCATTTGGCAAGATCACTGTAATTAATAATTAGTTATCATTGATATTAATTGGTAAAATCTCGCTATCGCCTGCCTAGTGAAGTGGAATCTATATGGGATTTTGTACCGGGGACACAATAACTTCCTCAATTGTCTAAATTCCAATGCACTAATGGCGGAAAACGGGCGCACGTCTAACAGCGCACTGATTATACTGAGAACTGATTATACTGATCAATCACTGATTATACTAAGCACTGATTTTACTGAGCACTGATAATACTACGGAGAACTGACACTGAGCAGCGAGAACAGCACTGGACTATTGTACTGTAATATACTGGTCACCACAATGCTGCACTGTACTACTATACACTGCTCACAACAATGCAGCACAGATATGAATACTTGAAGTGACACCGCGGAGCTGCAAGATACAGCAATGGACTACTGTACTGTACAACTATATACTGTTGGTCACCAAAATGCTGCACTGTACTACTATATATATATATATATATATATATATATATATATTTATATACTGCTCACAACAATGCAGCACAGATATGGATACTTGAAGTGACACGGAGCTGCAAGATACAGCAATGGCCTACTGTACTGTACAACTATATACTGTTGGTCACCAAAATGCTGCACTGTATTACTATATATATATATATATATAGTATATACTGGTCACACAACAATGCAGCAGATATTGAGCACTGATCAGGATACTGTCTAGAACTGAGTCTGACACGGAGCTGCAAGATACAGCAATGGCCTACTGTACTGTACTTATATAATATACTGGTGGTCCCCACAATGCAGCACACTGAGCACAATTATTTGCAGCACACTGAGCACAGATATGGAGCTTTTTAGGCAGAGAACGTAGCCACGTCCTCTCCGTTCAATTTCCAATGCACAAGTGAAAATGGCGGCGATGCGCGGCTCTTTATATGTAATACGAATCTCGCGAGAATCCGACAGCGGGATGATGACGTTCGACATCGTTCGGGTTAACCGAGCAAGGCGGGAAGATCCGAGGCTGCCTCGGACCCGTGAAAAACACGTGAAGTTCGGTGGGGTTCGGATCTCGACGAACCGAACCCACTCATCTCTATTACAGTACAGGAATCCACATTAGTTTAGAGCAGAGTGCAGATAATACATTAATTATAGGCTAACACAGCTGCATGAAACTGCAGATAATCTTTGGTCTTCATCTCTTCCTATCTTTTCACTCTGAGTCGACCTCTACTCTCCTTCACTGGTTCTCCTTCACCTACAGAATTCAGTTTAAGCTCCTCACCTTCAGAGTACTCAATCACTCTGCCCCTCCTTACATCTCTGAATTCATCTCCATCCACACTCCCGCTTGCCCTCTCTGCTGTTCCTCTGATTGTTGCCTTATTTCTTCAATACTTACCTCCTACGACCTCGTATCTAAAACTTCTCACGGGCTGCTCCTCTTGACTGGAACCAACTACTCTGTACTACTACATACCTCCCAACTTGTGGCTGTAAGAAAGCGGGACTCTTGCGCGGCTTCGCCGCGCGCCGACCTGAAAAGGGGGCATGGCCTCACCCGCGATGAGCGTGGCCTCGCTCGAGTGGGCGTGGCCTCGCCAAACGGCCCGTTTTTCTGCCTTTTGGGGGCGTGCCCAGCGCTCCCCGAGCAGCTGGGCAGCCCCCGCTCCCCTCCTAGCTCTGAATACATGCCGTGCGCGTGCGCACAACATGCATTCAGTGATTACCGGCTGCTTTGCAGAGCAGAGCAGCGGGTGATCAAAGCCTCCCCCCAACTGCCCCCCCACCCGCGGGACACTGCTGCCCGCGGGTGGGATAGCGGGACAGGGTCCGAATAGCGGGACTGTCCCGCTGAAAGCGGGACAGTTGGGAGGTATGCTACTAGGATGTCTACCAGCCCTCAGGGATTCAATTATGCCCTGAAAACAGACTTGTTTATCTGCTGTTCTCCCTCCTCATCTATTCCCAGTTTATACTGCAAGTTCTTGTGAGCATCCCCCCCAAAATCTGGGTTCTCATCTTGTACAATGCTTGTTTCCAGTGCACCCCTCTTACAGACGACTTTGACCCCTTCTGTCTGTTCAAGCCAGATATGGAGTTACTGATTATTGGCCCTCATTCCGAGTTGTTCGCTCGCTGCTAATTTTAGCAGAATTGCTAATAGGCTAAAATCCGGCAGTTCTGCGCATGCGTATGCATCACAGGGCGCACGCGCTAAGCAAATTTACACAAAACTATGCTATTTTACTCACAGGCGAACAAAGCTTTTCAATCGCTCTGCTGATTGACAGGAAGTGGGTGTTTCTGGGCGGAAACTGTCCATTTTCAGGGAGTGTGCTAAAAAACGCAGACATGCCAGGTAAAAACGCAGGCGTGGCTGGAGAAACGGAGGAGTGGCTGGTCGGACGCTGGGCGTGTTTGTAACGTCAAACCAGGAACTAAACGGACTGAGGTGATCGCAATCTAGGAGTAGGTCTGGAGCTACTCAGAAACTGCAAGGAAATTGCTTTCGTTAGCAATTCTGCTAATATTAGCAGAATTGCTAATCTTTCGTTAGCAATTGCTAATCTTTCGTTAGCAATTCTGCTATGCTAAGATACACTCCCAGAGGGCGGCGGCTTTGTGTTTGCATTTCTGCTAAAAGTAGCTAGCGAGCGAACAACTCGGAATGAGGGCCATTGTTAAGTACTGTATCTCAATTTGTTGTATAAATATTTCAGTGTTTAGTTTTAGCCCCTGTAATGTCTGTTTGATCTCTTTTTAAAGATAACATCGTATTGTTTATTTATTATGGCCCTCATTCCGAGTTGTTCGCTCTGTAATTTTCTTCGCATCGCAGCGATTTTCCGCTAATTGCGCATGCGCAATGTTCGCACTGAGACTGCGCCAAGTAAATTTGCTAAGAAGTTTGGTATTTTACTCATGGCATTACGAGGTTTTTTCTTCGTTATAGTGATCGGAGTGTGATTGACAGGAAGTGGGTGTTTCTGGGCGGAAACTGGCCGTTTTATGGGAGTGTGTGAAAAAACGCTACAGTTTCTGGGAAAAACGTGGGAGTGTCTGGAGCAACGGGGGAGTGTCTGGGCGAACGCTGGGTGTGTTTGTTACGTCAAACCAGGAACGACAAGCACTAAACTGATCGCACTGGAAGAGTAAGTCTCGAGCTACTCAGAAACTGCACAGATAAATCTTTTCGCAATATTGCGAATCTTTCGTTCGCAATTTTGCTAAGCTAAGATTCACTCCCAGTAGGCGGCGGGTTAGCGTGTGCAATGCTGCTAAAAGCAGCTTGCGAGCGAACAACTCGGAATGAGGGCCTATATTGGAATTCTCCCTGTGTAGTGCTATAGATACTTTGTGGTGCCTTAAACATAAAATAATATAATTTCATTATCTCTATGCTGAGACTGAAACCTGAATAAGCAGACATTTATTTGTAGGTATCTTATTGCTGCTACTTCTTGGTGTGCTGGGGGAAAACTTTTTCATTTATTTTTATTGTTTAAAATAACCCTCCCTTTCATATACCTGAGAAGTATTACTAAACTGATTGAGAAGCTAGCATTTTTTATTACTGTTCTGAGAGGCATAGATGGGACCAGTATTTGGGGAGCAAGTTGGTTGTTGTAGTGCCATTTTGGAGCATCTAGGGGTGACTCTAGGTGAGTTGGCTACCAATTTATATATATTTTTGAACAGGTACACCACCGATTTTCCGGCAACCGATGATCCAGAACCTCTTTTAATCCGGACAATTTTGCTTTGTCCAGATTAAAGGTGGTTAGGGACGTCTTTCAATATGGATCATTTTCTGCGCATGGGCGTAACACGCAATATGCGCAAGTGTCAGTGGGTACAGCTTCCGCGGACACTGCAGGTGACACAGCAAGAATCGGTGGGACTGTTATGGTGTCCAAGGTCAAAGCAAGTTCCACACATAAGCGGAACACACAGTGCGCACAAGTGTCAGTGAGTACAGCTTCTGAGGGCACTGCAGGTGACACAGCAAGCATCAGTGGGGCTGTTATGGCATCTAAGGTCACAGCAAGTACCTGATACCTGTTTTGCTTACAAACAGCTTTGCATACACTACTGTGTTTATTCATTAATTAATATTATACTGTAGCATATATTTTACTATTTATTGCTTTAGAAATGTTCTGAAGGTGAAAAATTAGTTAAAAAAAGTTTCCACCGTTAATCCGGCAAAATTGATAATCCAGCACGGCACTGGAACCGAGGATGCCGGAAAATCGGTGGTGTACCTGTATGTACTATTATCATGTAGCATAACAATAAGCAATTATATGATCCAGAGTGGGTGCTATTATCATGTAGCATTAGGGGCCACCAGTATCAGAGAAGCCTTGCCAAGGCCTGGTGGCTTACCCATATCTTTACAAATATATGCAACTAATGGGCCCTACACACTAGGCGACCCGCCGCCAAACTGCCCGATGGCCTTTACGGTGGTGGTTGGGGGGGAAGTTTCTTCACTCCCCCTGTCACCCGGCTCCATAGCCCTGCATGCTAATATGGACGAGATTGTCCATATTGGCCTGCAGGTATGAACGAGTCGGCACCAACGATGAATGAGCGCGGGGCTGCGCATTGTTCATCTGTGGTGCCTACACACTGAATGATATGAACGAGTTCTCGTTCATTAATGATTGACAGGCAGAAGCGTTCGCATTTTCTGCGGGCACCCGCATCCTTTTAGTATTTTTTGCGGTTGGATCACGAATAGCGATCCAACCTGAATCAGGCCCTAAGCCTGAGTTTCTGTTGTTAATATCACCGTGCTGCAGTGTTTGTGCAATCTACATTTAAAGAGACCCATTGTATTGTATACTTACAGTTTTCTATTTTTTCATCTGGTGCTGAGTCTTCTACTCAAAAAGGAGTTTCTGATCTGTTAACCCCAGGAGGGGTGCTGGAAATACCAACCCTAAGAGAGGTGTCTGATTCGTCAACCCCAGGAGGGGTCTCCAGAGTTTCAGCCCCAAGGGAAGTATCCAGGGCCAAGTACCCAGCTGGAATTCTTTGTGCTACAGATGCAGTTACGAACTCCTGTTTACCATCTTTGGAGAACGCGCCACCATGTTGGAAACCAGCATGGTTCTGGTCCAGGATGGGCCATCGGAACACCTGGATTCTACTCATTCCGTTTCCAACTGGAATCTGCCTCTTTCAGTCCCAACCAATACTAATATCTCTGAACTCAATCCGGTTTCATCCGTGGGTCCAGGAATTCCTCCAGTTCCATTTGGTTTCAAGCATGTCCGGACTCAATCCGGTTCTGTCCATTTGTCCAGACCAGCCTCATTCAGTTCCAGCTGATTCAACTGTCTCCAGACCTAATCTGGTTTCATCCGTGGGTCCAGGGATTCCTTCAGTTCCAGCCGGTTAAAGCTCGTCCGGACACAATCTGGTTCCATCCATTTTTCCAGACCAGCCTCTTTCAGTTCCTGCTGATTCAACTGTCTCCAAACCCAATCTTGTTCCATCCGTGGGTCTAGAGACTCCTTCAGTTCCAGCTGATTCAAGTTTCTTTGGATACAATCCAGTCCTACCGATCATCCGAAGACTTCTCCTGTTTCAGTCAGTTCGATCATCCATTGGTTCGAGTAAAGATCTTATATCAGTTTGTCCAAGTAAAGGACTTCCATCACCTAGTTTTGAAAATAGACTTCAGTCTGCCTCTGCAGATGACACTAGTACCTCTACTCATCGATGTCAGGATAATTGTGCAGTAGCATCTAAATTCCAGAGAAATACCAAGGCTATTAACCTAAAGTCAGAATGTGCACCTCAGTCTAAGATTACTTCAATGGCATCTGTTCCTTTGAGTTCAATTCCATCTTCTGAGATATTTTTACAATCAGACAAAGATCTGCTCATTGGGGGTCATTCCGACCTATTCGCTCACTGCGTTATAATGCAGCAGAGCGAACGGGTCCCTGCTGCGCATGCGCCGATGCCATAATGCGACTGCGTATGCCGGACGGCCGAAGGCCATAGCAGGACAGTGATGCCTCTGCCTGATTGACAGGCAGAGGAGATCGATGGGCGGGAGGGGGCGAAACGGCGGCGTTTGGCCGCTGTTTCGTAGGCGCGGTCCGGCCAATGCAGGCGTGGCCGGACTGAACGGGGGTGTGCCACAGCGGCTGCGTGACGTTATACTGGGGAGTGAGGAGTAGCTCCTGGCCAGCTCGCTAAAGCTGCGCTGGCCGGGAGCTACACCTGAAGTGCAAAGGCATCGCCGCTGTGCGATGCCTTTGCACTTCTGCGGGGGTGGGGCGGCACTGACATGCGAGGCGGGCTAGCCCGGTGCAGGGCATCCCCCCGCATGTCAGGGAACATGATCGTAGCTGTGCTAAATTTAGCACAGCTACGATCAACTCGGAATGATCCCCATTGAGAGCTCCTTCACAGCATCACTGCTTGAGCAAGATCAGGGCTTTAAAGACTTCCAAGTGGTTAAGACCTTTAACTGGTGGCTCGCATATACTTCATTGTCTTCTAGCAAAGATTCTAATAGCACTAGTTCTCCAATCTCATCTTCCATTCAGTCTTTAGAACATTCATCTGATGCTCCATTTTTTGACCCATCGCTTTCTGAGCAAGATAATGCATTGATGAACCAAAACATTAGAAATTTTAAGAATGCCAAGAATTGGAAAACTTCAAAAACAGTTCAAAGGCAACAGCCTGTTGATTTAAGAGTTGGTTATATTTCCTTTGATTCCACTCCAAGATCGTTGTGTTGTTCTAAACTTGTTAATGCACAGTGTGACACAGATGTAGTTACTTCTAAAGAACTAAAGAAGATTGGCATCTTCCATTAGACTTGAGTCAGACTGTGAATTTGATCCAGTTTATGATGCTACTCCTTTCCTGGGAGGTCCCAGGTTTCCTGAAAAAGTTATTTCATCACATGAAATTCCACTCTCTCTAGTAAAATCCGGATGTTCCCATAAAAAGAAGAGGCATCGACAAAGATTTTAAGTTCTTCTCCACTTCTTCCGCATGGAATTCTTCAAAGTCCCCCTAAGATTCAAGATGGGTGTCCGGAGTCCACCCCTGAAGGTGGGAAAGGGGGGTACTTTCACAATCCTGACTAAATTCCCTCATGGTTTGTGCCTTACCTCTGCTATATCTCCTGTAATTCTGCACACATGCTGTAGTCTGTGTAAACTCCTAATTAGTCACCTGTGTGAAAATTCCTCTGTGAGAGTAATCTGTAGGATTCAGTGATCAGCAGCTGTCCTCTCCCTGCTCATTGTGCAATTTGTCAGTGAAGTCAATTCATGGGGGTATATTTACTAAAGAGCCCTACACATTTAAAGATCCACCGCCGAGCTGCCCGACGGCGGATACGGCCGACGGGTGACCCGGCGGCAGGGGGCAGTGACGGGGGGAGTGAAGTTTCTTCACTCCCCCTGTCATACGGCTCCATAGGAGTGCAGACAAATATGGACGAGATCGTCCATATTGGCCTGCATGCACAGCCGACGGGGCACCAGCGATGAACGAGCGCGGGGCCGCGTATCGTTCATCGCTGGAGCCTCCACACTGCACGATATGAATGGTATCTCGTTCATTACTGAACGAGATCGTTCATATCTTGCATTCAGATCGCCCAGTGTGTAGGGCCTATAAGATTCGTAATTGATGGTATTTGGACGGAGATTAAACACGAATGACATCGAATGTGTGAATTTGCAACTTTTTGTTTTTTTTTACGAATCATTTACTAAACTGTCGTATTCTGCATTTTCGTTTTTTCCGATGCCGATGTCTAACAGGAGTGATTAGTAAAACACTGCCGGACTTAATACAATGAATCCCGGCCGGATCTGTGAGATCTATGCAGGGATTCATTGTGTATATTAGGAGGTGAAGAAAGAGTTAAAAATCAGAAAAAAAATTTGCGCGGGGTCCCCCCTCCTGTGCATAACCAGCCTCGAGCTCTTTGAGCCGGTCCTGGTTGTAAAAATACGGGGGGAAATTGACTGGGGTTCCCCCATATTTAAACAGCCAGCACCGGGCTCTGCACCTGGTCCTGGTGCAAAAAATATGGGGGACAAAAAACGTAGGGGTCCCCCGTATTTTTAACAACAGCACCGGGCTCCACTGGTCAGAGAGATAATGCCACAGCCGGGGGACACTTTTATATTGGTCCCTGCGGCCCTGGCATTAAATCCCCAACTAGTCACCCCTGGCCGGGGTACCCTGGAGGAGTGGGGACCCCTTAAATCAAGCCACCCAAGGACCAGGGGTGAAGCCCGAGGCTGTCCCCTCCATCCAAGGGCGGTGGATGGGAGGCTGATAGCCTTTGTGTAAAAAAAGAGTATTGTTTTCCGTAGCAGAACTACAAGTGCCAGCAAGCCTCCCCCCACAAGCTGGTACTTGAAGAACCACAAGTGCCAGCATGCAGGGGGGAACGGGCCCGCTGGTACCTGTAGTTCTACTACAAAAAAAAGACCCAAATAAAACATAACACATACACTGTGATAGTAAAATTTTATTAAACATACATGCACACTTACATACATACATACTTACCTATGTTGAGACGAAGCACTCGGTCCTGTTCTCCCTGCTGCTGCCGCCTTTCAAATTCCTCACTGTTCAAGCACCAATTGGAGTTGCAGAACCGGAAGCCAATCAGGAGTGGCCGCTGCCGCTCATGGTCTCCTGCTCACCGCCGCTGCCACCCATGGTCTCCTTCTCACCACCGCTGCCGCCCATGGGGGGTAATTCCAAGTTGATCGCAGCAGGAATTTTGTTAGCAGTTGGGCAAAACCATGTGCACTGCAGGGGAGGCAGATATAACATGTGCAGAGAGAGTTAGATTTGGGTGTGGTGTGTTCAATCTGCAATCTAATTTGCAGTGTAAAAATAAAGCAGCCAGTATTTACCCTGTACAGAAACAAAATAACCCACCCAAATCTAACTCTCATTGCACATGTTATATCTGCCCCACCTGCAGTGCACATGGTTTTGCCCAACTGCTAACAAAATTCCTGCTGCGATCAACTTGGAATTACCCCCATGGTCTCCTTCTCACCGCCACTGCCGCCCATGGTCTCCTTCTCACCGCCGCTGCCACCCGTGGTCTCCTTTTTACCGCCGCACTCTGTCAATGCTGGATCATACTGTGTGGAATAAAGTACATTTTGGATCATACTGTGTGGCATATTGTGAATTTTGGATCATACTGTGTGGCATATTGTGAATTTTGGCTCATTCTGTGTGGTGTAATGTGAATTTTGGCTCATTCAGTGTGGCATAATGTGAATTTTGGCTCATTTCATGTGAATTTTGGCTCATTCACTGTAGGATAATGTGTAAGGGGCACCAGTACTAGATAGTATAAGGGGTCCTACTATTGTAGTGCATAATCTGTATAAGGGGTATATGGTGTGGTACACTACACTTAAGGACATGCCCCCTTTTGAGAGGCCACACTCTTCACTTTTCCATACCCCTACTTCAAAATTTCCACTTTGACCACTGATCAGTGGCAAATTTCCCACTAGGCGCATGAGGGGATGCCACAACAGGACCCAACCACCACCACGTGCGCGTGTCCAAAGATGAAGCAACTGAAGCACAAGCTCTGGGTGCAGGCAGAGGTGGGGATCGCAAGTCAGCAAGTGGGCTAATTCAGGAAGTGCTGCTGAGCACTGCACTCAACATTTTAAGACCCCAGCCAGTGGGTGGCAGCTGTAATTACACAAAAGGATTGGTGGAACTAACCCTGGCAGGAGATGGCCAGACAAAGGATTGGTGGCACCAGGGGAGGAGACTAAAGAGTGGCAGAGGATGGATGGCACTTTAAAGCAGTTACTGACTGAAGATCCTCCCTGCTTCCATGAGTTATTTTATGTTACTCACCTTCCCGCAGCTGCACATGGTGCATGCTGCTATCAAGGGAGGCCGATCATGGGCCTTTTTTTCAATCCCGGTGTATGAGCTATGGCGCGGAGAGCTCCGATTTGCTCACTTTGGCTGTCTTTGATTAGCTGCCTATCCAAGAGCCATGATTGGCTCATGGGTGGCGCCCAATCCAAATGCCCTACACCTCCATTTTTTTATTGGCTGTGAGACCAGCACCAAGTAAACAGTGCTATTCCCGCACTGCTACCCACCGCCTCAAACCAAACACCGGGGACAGTGGTTCCAGCACTGGAAGCTGGTTCTTTGTCCCGGCACTGGCCACTGTCTCGGAAGCAGGGCATATCTCCACATGATCAACGATTATTATAATAATTTCTGCACTGCAGTGTGAGTGTGCACCGCACCAACACACTCTGAGTTAGTGTCAGTGACATTGACTAAATGGCAGGCTCAGGCTACAGTGCATCACAGCCAGAGGGAACCTGGGCACACTAAGTTGCCGGCAAAGCTGGGGTTGTCTGAGGTGCAGAGTAAATGGTGCCTCACTCAGCAGCTCCATCGGCTCTGCCCGTGGCTCCTGGGATACTGTGACTCGTTGGGCGGTATGTAATGAAGTCCGAGTTCACCCTGCGTGCAGGATGCCAGCCGAACTCTGACTTTTTTTTAAAGGGGCAATTATTTACAATGCATGGCGTTAATGACTTTCCCTTTAAAAAAATGTCTGAGTTCGGCCTCATCCCGCATGTTGGGGGAACTTGGACTCCATTACATCCTGCCCACAGTATCCTAGCGGGCCTCAGGCGGCTTTCTAAAATTGAGTGCCTCGCAGGATTGACTGTGTGTGCAACTGCAGCACCTCGGCAGCGCTTCATAGTGCCGGCGGTGGCTGCGGCAAAGCATCAGGGTCCCTGGTCCGATTCCAGGGAGACAGAGTGTGGGGGCCCCTAATGTGTGGGGGCCCCAGGATGACCACCCCTGTAGCTTCTATTTTAATCAGGCCCTGTATGTAGGGGGAAATTTATCAAATCTTTGAGAGTAATAGTGTGGAGAGAGAATGTACTTATCAATCAGCTCCTAACCATCATTTTACAGGTTATGCTAGATAAAATGCAGTCAAATGCCTAATGGTTCCTATTAAAAACTTTTTCACTTACCTCTCTCCAAGATTTGAAAAATCTCCCCCTAGAGTTAATGGGGTTTCTTTTGTGGTTTTTTTTTGGTAGCTGAGTTTTCCACATGACTTCATTTTAGTGGACATAATATTATCACTATAGCTGTACCAGTGCTCTCTGCAGTGAGCCATTGTTATATACTGTACTGTCTCACAAAAGGCAACAGACAAATTAAAGTTTCATATTCACACTTTGATTTATTTATGAAAACGCAAGTACATTTTTCACTTTGTCCCAGATGAATGAGTGATCTTTTTGCTGAAAATACAAACTCACACATGTCAAATAATTTATTTCAACCTCCTGTGGAATAATAACCGCCAAGGTTCTATGTACAAGATAACGCAACATTAAACGTTTGACTTTCTTTTGAGATAAAGTCCTATGAGAGGAAAGAAAATGCTTTTACAATCACTTTGTTTGAATGTCACTTGTAAATTGTTAAGAAGAAGCATCGCTATGGCGTATATTGAAGTTCTAAATGAATTTATCATGAGTTCAGAGTGTCATATTTACTTAAATGTGATTACATTTTCCATATGATATGTACTGTCCTCTCTGTGACAGTGTAAAATTTCTGCTGGCAGTCGGATGTGTGCTGGAAATAGAGTCGACTTGGCATTTTCCCAATGGGTGGTGTAGCAAGTAATGAACTGTTTGTCTTTTTTAAGTGAAGAGTGTCTGCTTGTCTCTTTATGTGAACCCATATGGAAGCAGCAATTTTGTAGTAGGATCATCCAATATTAATAAGAATGTAACTGTCAGGAACTAAACAAGGCAGGACCTTGAACCCTGAAGTATGTTGCTGGTCAGCTGCCTGCAAAGGAGTAGTTAAGCTAGTAAGTAAAGTTATAGCTTAAGCTATCATTTACTTTTACATTGTCGATGGGACAGACTTTTATGGGAACCACTGTCCCACCAAAATACATTGGGCATGGGCAAAACCATGGGCCTAATTCAGATCTGTTCGCTCACTAGCTGTTTTTTGCAGCGCTGCGAACAGATAGACGCCACCTATAGGGGAGTGTATTTGAGCTGTGCAAGTCTGCGAACGCATGTGCAGCTGCCCTGTACAAAAACAGCTTGTGCAGTTTCTGAGTAGCTCTGACCTTACTCAGCCGCTGCGATCACTTAAGCCTATTCGAGCCCAGAATTGACATCAGACACCCGCCCTGAAAACGCTTTGACATGCCTGCGTTTTCCCTACCACTCCCAGAAAATGGTCAGTTGCCGCCACAAACGCCCTCTTCCTGTCAATCTCCTTGAGAATGGCTGTGCGAATGGTTTCTTCGCTAGAACCAGTGCACAACAACGATCCGCTTTGTAACCATACGGCGTGCCTGCACATTGCGGTGCATACGCATGAGCAGTAGTTACCTGATCGCTGTACAGCGAAAATCGCTAGCGAGCGAACAGATCTGAATTAGGTCCCATGTGCACTACAGGTGGGGCAGATATAACATGTGCAGAGAGAGTTAGATTTGGCTGGGTTATATTTTTTCTGTGCAGGGTAAATACTAGAGATGAGCGGGTTCGGTTTCTCTGAATCCGAACCCGCCCGAACTTCATGTTTTTTTACACGGGTCCGAGCGACTCGGATCTTCCCGCCTTGCTCGGTTAACCCGAGCGCGCCCGAACGTCATCATCACGCTGTCGGATTCTCGCGAGACTCGGATTCTATATAAGGAGCCGCGCGTCGCGGCCATTTTCACACGTGCATTGAGATTGATAGGGAGAGGACGTGGCTGGCGTCCTCTCCGTTTAGAAATTAAAATAGATAGGAGAGTGAGAGTGAGACACTTCATTTACTTACTGGAGCTTAGGAGGAGTTATACTAGTGACTGATGACCACTGACCAGTGACCTGACCACCAGTGCAGTTTTATAATTTATTATTATTTAATAATCCGTTCTGTTCTTGTTCTCTGCCTGAAAAAAACGATACACAGTGACTCAGTCACACTCACATACCATATCTGTGCTCAGCCCAGTGTGCTGCATCATCTATGTATAATATCTGACTGTGCTCACACAGCTTAATTGTGGGGGAGACTGGGGAGCAGTTATAGGTTATAGCAGGAGCCAGGAGTACATATTAAACAGTGCACACTTTTGCTGCCAGAGTGCCACTGCCAGTGTGACTGACCACTGACCACTGTGACCAGTGACCTGACCACACTGACCACCAGTATAGTATATTGTGATTGAATGTCTGCCTGAAAAAGTACACTCGTCGTGTGACTTGTGTGGTGTTTTTTTATTCTATAAAAATTAAAAAACTCATTCTGCTGACAGACAGTGTCCAGCAGGTCCGTCATTATATAATATATACCTGTCCGGCTGCAGTAGTGATATATATATATTTTTTATATCATTATTTATCATCCAGTCTATACTAGCAGCAGACACAGTACGGTAGTTCACGGCTGTAGCTACCTCTGTGTCGGCACTCGGCAGTCCATCCATAATTGTATACCACCTACCCGTGGTTTTTTCTTTCTTTCTTCTTTATACATACTACATCTCATTATCATCCAGTCTATATTAGCAGCAGACACAGTACAGTACGGTAGTCCACGGCTGTAGCTACCTCTGTGTCGGCACTCGGCAGTCCATCCATAATTGTATACCACCTACCCGTGGTTTTTTTTTTCTTTCTTCTTTATACATACTACATCTCATTATCATCCAGTCTATATTAGCAGCAGACACAGTACAGTACGGTAGTCCACGGCTGTAGCTACCTCTGTGTCGGCACTCGGCAGTCCATCCATAATTGTATACCACCTACCCGTGGTTTTTTTTTTCTTTCTTCTTTATACATACTACATCTCATTATCATCCAGTCTATATTAGCAGCAGACACAGTACAGTACGGTAGTCCACGGCTGTAGCTATCTCTGTGTCGGCACTCGGCAGTCCATCCATAATTGTATACCACCTACCCGTGGTTTTTTTTTTCTTTCTTCTTTATACATACTACATCTCATTATCATCCAGTCTATATTAGCAGCAGACACAGTACAGTACGGTAGTCCACGGCTGTAGCTACCTCTGTGTCTGCACTCGGCAGTCCATCCATAATTGTATACCACCTACCCGTGGTTTTTTCTTTCTTTCTTCTTTATACATACTACATCTCATTATCATCCAGTCTATATTAGCAGCAGACACAGTACAGTACGGTAGTCCATGGCTGTAGCTACCTCTGTGTCGGCACTCGGCAGTCCATCCATAATTGTATACCACCTACCCGTGTTTTTTTTTTTCTTTCTTCTTTATACATACTACATCTCATTATCATCCAGTCTATATTAGCAGCAGACACAGTACAGTATGGTAGTCCACGGCTGTAGCTACCTCTGTGTCGGCACTCGGCAGTCCATCCATAATTGTATACCACCTACCCGTGGTTTTTTTTTTCTTTCTTCTTTATACATACTACATCTCATTATCAACCAGTCTATATTAGCAGCAGACACAGTACAGTACGGTAGTCCACGGCTGTAGCTACCTCTGTGTCGGCACTCGGCAGTCCATCCATAATTGTATACCACCTACCCGTGGTTTTTTTTTTCTTTCTTCTTTATACATACTACATCTCATTATCATCCAGTCTATATTAGCAGCAGACACAGTACAGTACGGTAGTCCACGGCTGTAGCTACCTCTGTGTCGGCACTCGGCAGTCCATCCATAATTGTATACCACCTACCCGTGGTTTTTTTTTTCTTTCTTCTTTATACATACTACATCTCATTATCATCCAGTCTATATTAGCAGCAGACACAGTACAGTACGGTAGTCCACGGCTGTAGCTATCTCTGTGTCGGCACTCGGCAGTCCATCCATAATTGTATACCACCTACCCGTGGTTTTTTTTTTCTTTCTTCTTTATACATACTACATCTCATTATCATCCAGTCTATATTAGCAGCAGACACAGTACAGTACGGTAGTCCACGGCTGTAGCTACCTCTGTGTCGGCACTCGGCAGTCCATCCATAATTGTATACCACCTACCCGTGTTTTTTTTTTTCTTTCTTCTTTATACATACTACATCTCATTATCATCCAGTGTATATTAGCAGCAGACACAGTACAGTACGGTAGTCCACGGCTGTAGCTACCTCTGTGTCAGTACTCGGCAGTCCATCCATAATTGTATACCACCTACCCGTGGTTTTTTTTTTCTTTCTTCTTTATACATACTACATCTCATTATCAACCAGTCTATATTAGCAGCAGACACAGTACAGTACGGTAGTCCACGGCTGTAGCTACCTCTGTGTCGGCACTCGGCAGTCCATCCATAATTGTATACCACCTACCCGTGGTTTTTTTTTTCTTTCTTCTTTATACATACTACATCTCATTATCATCCAGTCTATATTAGCAGCAGACACAGTACAGTACGGTAGTCCACGGCTGTAGCTACCTCTGTGTCGGCACTCGGCAGTCCATCCATAATTGTATACCACCTACCCGTGGTTTTTTTTTTCTTTCTTCTTTATACATACTACATCTCATTATCATCCAGTCTATATTAGCAGCAGACACAGTACAGTACGGTAGTCCACGGCTGTAGCTATCTCTGTGTCGGCACTCGGCAGTCCATCCATAATTGTATACTAGTATCCATCCATCTCCATTGTTTACCTGAGGTGCCTTTTAGTTGTGCCTATTAAAATATGGAGAACAAAAATGTTGAGGTTCCAAAATTAGGGAAAGATCAAGATCCACTTCCACCTCGTGCTGAAGCTGCTGCCACTAGTCCTGGCCGAGACGATGAAATGCCAGCAACGTCGTCTGCCAAGGCCGATGCCCAATGTCATAGTACAGAGCATGTTAAATCCAAAACACCAAATATCAGTAAAAAAAGGACTCCAAAACCTAAAATAAAATTGTCGGAGGAGAAGCGTAAACTTGCCAATATGCCATTTACCACACGGAGTGGCAAGGAACGGCTGAGGCCCTGGCCTATGTTCATGGCTAGTGGTTCAGCTTCACATGAGGATGGAAGCACTCAGCCTCTCGCTAGAAAACTGAAAAGACTCAAGCTGGCAAAAGCACCGCAAAGAACTGTGCGTTCTTCGAAATCCCAAATCCACAAGGAGAGTCCAATTGTGTCGGTTGCGATGCCTGACCTTCCCAACACTGGACGTGAAGAGCATGCGCCTTCCACCATTTGCACGCCCCCTGCAAGTGCTGGAAGGAGCACCCGCAGTCCAGTTCCTGATAGTCAGATTGAAGATGTCAGTGTTGAAGTACACCAGGATGAGGAGGATATGGGTGTTGCTGGCGCTGGGGAGGAAATTGACCAGGAGGATTCTGATGGTGAGGTGGTTTGTTTAAGTCAGGCACCCGGGGAGACACCTGTTGTCCGTGGGAGGAATATGGCCGTTGACATGCCTGGTGAAAATACCAAAAAAATCAGCTCTTCAGTGTGGAGGTATTTCAACAGAAAAGCGGACAACAGGTGTCAAGCCGTGTGTTGCCTTTGTCAAGCTGTAATAAGTAGGGGTAAGGACGTTAACCACCTCGGAACATCCTCCCTTATACGTCACCTGCAGCGCATTCATAATAAGTCAGTGACAAGTTCAAAAACTTTGGGCGACAGCGGAAGCAGTCCACTGACCAGTAAATCCCTTCCTCTTGTAACCAAGCTCACGCAAACCACCCCACCAACTCCCTCAGTGTCAATTTCCTCCTTCCCCAGGAATGCCAATAGTCCTGCAGGCCATGTCACTGGCAATTCTGACGAGTCCTCTCCTGCCTGGGATTCCTCCGATGCATCCTTGCGTGTAACGCCTACTGCTGCTGGCGCTGCTGTTGTTGCTGCTGGGAGTCGATGGTCATCCCAGAGGGGAAGTCGTAAGCCCACTTGTACTACTTCCAGTAAGCAATTGACTGTTCAACAGTCCTTTGCGAGGAAGATGAAATATCACAGCAGTCATCCTGCTGCAAAGCGGATAACTGAGGCCTTGACAACTATGTTGGTGTTAGACGTGCGTCCGGTATCCGCCGTTAGTTCACAGGGAACTAGACAATTTATTGAGGCAGTGTGCCCCCGTTACCAAATACCATCTAGGTTCCACTTCTCTAGGCAGGCGATACCGAGAATGTACACGGACGTCAGGAAAAGACTCACCAGTGTCCTAAAAAATGCAGTTGTACCCAATGTCCACTTAACCACGGACATGTGGACAAGTGGAGCAGGGCAGGGTCAGGACTATATGACTGTGACAGCCCACTGGGTAGATGTATGGACTCCCGCCGCAAGAACAGCAGCGGCGGCACCAGTAGCAGCATCTCGCAAACGCCAACTCTTTTCTAGGCAGGCTACGCTTTGTATCACCGGTTTCCAGAATACGCACACAGCTGAAAACCTCTTACGGCAACTGAGGAAGATCATCGCGGAATGGCTTACCCCAATTGGACTCTCCTGTGGATTTGTGGCATCGGACAACGCCAGCAATATTGTGTGTGCATTAAATATGGGCAAATTCCAGCACGTCCCATGTTTTGCACATACCTTGAATTTGGTGGTGCAGAATTTTTTTAAAAACGACAGGGGCGTGCAAGAGATGCTGTCGGTGGCCAGAAGAATTGCGGGACACTTTCGGCGTACAGGCACCACGTACAGAAGACTGGAGCACAACCAAAAACTACTGAACCTGCCCTGCCATCATCTGAAGCAAGAAGTGGTAACGAGGTGGAATTCAACCCTCTATATGCTTCAGAGGTTGGAGGAGCAGCAAAAGGCCATTCAAGCCTATACAATTGAGCACGATATAGGAGGTGGAATGCACCTGTCTCAAGCGCAGTGGAGAATGATTTCAACGTTGTGCAAGGTTCTGATGCCCTTTGAACTTGCCACACGTGAAGTCAGTTCAGACACTGCCAGCCTGAGTCAGGTCATTCCCCTCATCAGGCTTTTGCAGAAGAAGCTGGAGACATTGAAGGAGGAGCTAACACGGAGCGATTCCGCTAGGCATGTGGGACTTGTGGATGGAGCCCTTAATTCGCTTAACAAGGATTCACGGGTGGTCAATCTGTTGAAATCAGAGCACTACATTTTGGCCACCGTGCTCGATCCTAGATTTAAAGCCTACCTTGGATCTCTCTTTCCGGCAGACACAAGTCTGCTGGGGTTGAAAGACCTCCTGGTGAGAAAATTGTCAAGTCAAGCGGAACGCGACCTGTCAACATCTCCTCCTTCACATTCTCCCGCAACTGGGGGTGCGAGGAAAAGGCTCAGAATTCCGAGCCCACCCGCTGGCGGTGATGCAGGGCAGTCTGGAGCGACTGCTGATGCTGACATCTGGTCCGGACTGAAGGACCTGACAACGATTACGGATACGGACATGTCGTCTACTGGCACTGCATATGATTCTCTCCCCATTGAAAGAATGGTGGAGGATTATATGAGTGACCGCATCCAAGTAGGCACGTCAGACAGTCCGTACTTATACTGGCAGGAAAAAGAGGCAATTTGGAGGCCCTTGCACAAACTAGCTTTATTCTACCTAAGTTGCCCTCCCACAAGTGTGTACTCCGAAAGAGTGTTTAGTGCCGCCGCTCACCTTGTCAGCAATCGGCGTACGAGGTTACATCCAGAAAATGTGGAGAAGATGATGTTCATTAAAATGAATTATAATCAATTCCTCCGCGGAGACATTGACCAGCAGCAATTGCCTCCACAAAGTACACAGGGAGCTGAGATGGTGGATTCCAGTGGGGACGAATTGATAATCTGTGAGGAGGGGGATGTACACGGTGATATATCGGAGGATGATGATGAGGTGGACATCTTGCCTCTGTAGAGCCAGTTTGTGCAAGGAGAGATTAATTGCTTCTTTTTTGGTGGGGGTCCAAACCAACCCGTCATATCAGTCACAGTCGTGTGGCAGACCCTGTCACTGAAATGATGGGTTGGTTAAAGTGTGCATGTCCTGTTTATACAACATAAGGGTGGGTGGGAGGGCCCAAGGACAATTCCATCTTGCACCTCTTTTTTCTTTAATTTTTCTTTGCGTCATGTGCTGTTTGGGGAGGGTTTTTTGGAAGGGACATCCTGCGTGACACTGCAGTGACACTCCTAGATGGGCCCGGTGTTTGTGTCGGCCACTAGGGTCGCTTATCTTACTCACACAGCTACCTCATTGCGCCTCTTTTTTTCTTTGCGTCATGTGCTGTTTGGGGAGGGTTTTTTGGAAGGGACATCCTGCGTGACACTGCAGTGACACTCCTAGATGGGCCCGGTGTTTGTGTCGGCCACTAGGGTCGCTTATCTTACTCACACAGCTACCTCATTGCGCCTCTTTTTTTCTTCTTTGCGTCATGTGCTGTTTGGGGAGGGTTTTTTGGAAGGGACATCCTGCGTGACACTGCAGTGCCACTCCTAGATGGGCCCGGTGTTTGTGTCGGCCACTAGGGTCGCTTATCTTACTCACACAGCTACCTCATTGCGCCTCTTTTTTTCTTTGCGTCATGTGCTGTTTGGGGAGGGTTTTTTGGAAGGGACATCCTGCGTGACACTGCAGTGACACTCCTAGATGGGCCCGGTGTTTGTGTCGGCCACTAGGGTCGCTTATCTTACTCACACAGCTACCTCATTGCGCCTCTTTTTTTCTTTGCGTCATGTGCTGTTTGGGGAGGGTTTTTTGGAAGGGACATCCTGCGTGACACTGCAGTGACACTCCTAGATTTGCCCGGTGTTTGTGTCGGCCACTAGGGTCGCTTATCTTACTCACACAGCTACCTCATTGCGCCTCTTTTTTTCTTTGCGTCATGTGCTGTTTGGGGAGGGTTTTTTGGAAGGGACATCCTGCGTGACACTGCAGTGCCACTCCTAGATGGGCCAGGTGTTTGTGTCGGCCACTAGGGTCGCTTAGCTTAGTCATCCAGCGACCTCGGTGCAAATTTTAGGACTAAAAATAATATTGTGAGGTGTGAGGTATTCAGAATAGACTGAAAATTAGTGGAAATTATGGTTTTTGAGGTTAATAATACTTTGGGATCAAAATGACCCCCAAATTCTATGATTTAAGCTGTTTTTTAGGTTTTTTGGAAAAAAACACCCGAATCCAAAACACACCCGAATCCGACAAAAAAAATTCGGTTAGGTTTTGCCAAAACGCGGTCGAACCCAAAACACGGCCGCGGAACCGAACCCAAAACCAAAACACAAAACCCGAAAAATTTCCGGCGCTCATCTCTAGTAAATACTGGCTGCTTTATTTTTACACTGAAATTTAGATTTCAATTTGAATACACCCCACCCAAATCTAACTCTCACTGCACATGTTATATCTGCCCCCCCTGCAGTGCACATGGGGGGTAATTCAGACCTGATCATAGCAGCAAATTTGTTAGCAGTTGGGCAAAACCATAGGGGTCATTTCGAGTTGATTGCATGCTGCAACTTTTTGCAGCCCGTGCGATCAACTAGACGCCGCCTATGGGGGAGTGTTTTTTTGCATAGCAAGGCTGCGATCGCTTGTGCAGCCCTGCTATGCAAAAAAAGTTTTGTGTAAAACAAGACCAGAGTAAGAGTTACTTACCCTGTGCGATGAATCCAGTGTTAAAAGTCACGGAATTGACGTCAGACATCCACCCTCCAAACGCCTGGACACGCCTGCGTTCGCCACACCACTCCCAGAAAACGGTCAGTTGATGCCCCGGAACGCCTTCCTTCTGTAAATCTTCTTGCAATCGCGGTAGTGATCGCTATCTTTGTTCTGCTTGTCGTTGCCCAGCGACAGCCATTGCCCAGTGACGCCCGTCACTGCGCAACAACGCGCCTGCGCATTGTGGCTGCTGTGCATGCATAGAACTGACCCGTTCGCACCGCTGCGAAAAATAGCAGCATGCGAATGGGTCAGAATGACCCACTATGTGCACTGCAGGTGTGGCAGATATAACATTTGCAGAGAGAGTTAGATTTGGGTGGGTTATTTTGTTTCTGTGCAGAGTAAATACTGGCTGCTTTATTTATACACTGCAATTTAGATTTCAGTTTGAACACTCCCCACCCAAATCTACTCTCTCTGCACTAGTGATGAGCGGGTTCGGTTCCTCGGGATCCGAACCCCCCCGAACTTCACCCATTTTACACGGTTCCGAGGCAGACTCGGATCTTCCCGCCTTGCTCGGTTAACCCGAGCGCGCCTGAACGTCATCATCCCGCTGTCGGATTCTCGCAAGATTCGTATTCTATATAAGGAGCCGTGCGTCGCCGCCATTTTCACTCGTGCATTGGAGATGATAGCGAGAGGACGTGCAGCGTTCTCTCAGTTTCTGTGTTCAGTGTGCTGCAAATATCTGTGCTCAGTGTGCTGCAAATATCTGTGGTCAGTGTGCTTGCAAATATCTGTGCTCAGTGTGCTGAAAATTTCTACGTTCTCTGCCTGAAAAACGCTCCATATCTGTGCTGCATTGTAGTATATAGTAGGAGGACAGTGGCGAATTTTGCTGACCACCAGTATATATATAGCAGTACGGTACAGTAGTCCACTGCTCTACCTCTGTGTCGTCAAGTATACTATGCATCCATACCTGTGCTGCATTTTAGTTGTGCGCAGTATATAGTAGGAGGGGACAGTGCAGAATGTTGCTGTGACCACCAGTATATATATAGCAGTACGGTACAGTAGTCCACTGCTCTACATCTGTGTCATCAAGTATACTATGCATCCATACCTGTGCTGCATTTTAGTTGTGTGCAGTATATAGTAGGAGGGGACAGTGCAGAATGTTGCTGTGACCACCAGTATATATATATATAGCAGTACGGTACAGTAGCCCACTGCTCTACCTCTGTGTCATCAAATATACTATGCATCCATACCTGTGCTGCATTATAGTTGTGTGCAGTATATAGTAGGAGGGGACAGTGCAGAATGTTGCTGTGACCACCAGTATATATATAGCAGTACGGTACAGTAGTCCACTGCTCTACTTCTGTGTCGTCAAGTATACTATGCATCCATACCTGTGCTGCATTTTAGTGGTGCGCAGTATATAGTAGGAGGGAACAGTGCAGAATGTTGCTGTGACCACCAGTATATATATAGCAGTACGGTACAGTAGTCCACTGCTCTACCTCTGTGTCGTCAAGTATACTATGCATCCATACCTGTGCTGCATTTTAGTTGTGCGCAGTATATAGTAGGAGGAGACAGTGCAGAATGTTGCTGTGACCACCAATATATATATAGCAGTACGGTACAGTAGTCCACTGCTCTACCTCTGTGTCGTCAAGTATACTATGCATCCATTCCATACCTATGCTGCATTTTAGTTGTGCGCAGTATATAGTAGGAGGGGACAGTGCAGAATTTTGCTGTGACCACCAGTATATATATATATATATATATATATATATATATATATAGCAGTACGGTACAGTAGTCCACTGCTCTACCTCTGTGTCGTCAAGTATACTATGCATCCATACCTGTGCTGCATTTTAGTTGTGCGCAGTATATAGTAGGAGGGTACAGTGCAGAATGTTGCTGTGACCACCAGTATATATATAGCAGTACGGTACAGTAGTCCACTGCTCTACCTCTGTGTCGTCAAGTATACTACAAAAGTTCAGTAAAATTACCCAAAAATCAAAATTAAAAGCGTCTGATGAGAAGCGTAAACTTGCCAATATGCCATTTACGACACGGAGTGGCAAGGAACGGCTGAGGCCCTGGCCTATGTTCATGGCTAGTGGTTCAGATTCACATGAGGATGGAAGCACTCATCCTCTCGCTAGAAAACTGCAGTGCCACTCCTAGATGGGCCAGGTGTTTGTGTCGGCCACTTGTGTCGCTTAGCTTAGTCACACAGCTACCTCATTGCACCTCTTCTTTTCTTTGCATCATGTGCTGTTTGGGGACTATTTTTTAAATCTGCCATCCTGTCTGACACTGCAGTGCCACTCCTAGATGGGCCAGGTGTTTGTGTCAGCCACATGGGTCGCTTAGCTTAGTCACACAGCTACCTCATTGCACCTCTTTTTTTATTTGCATCATGTGCTGTTTGGGGACTATTTTTTAAATCTGCCATCCTGTCTGACACTGCAGTGCCACTCCTAGTTGGGCCAGGTGTTTGTGTCGGCCACTTGGGTCGCTTAGCTTAGTCACACAGCTACCTCATTGCACCTCTTTTTTTCTTTGCATCATGTGCTGTTTGGGGACTATTATTTAAATCTGCCATCCTGTCTGACACTGCAGTGCCATTCCTAGATGGGCCAGGTGTTTGTGTCGGCCACTTGTGTCGCTTAGCTTAGTCACACAGCTACATCATTGTGCCTCTTTTTTTCTTTGCATCATGTGCTGTTTGGGGACTATTTTTTAAATCTGCCATCCTGTCTGACACTGCAGTGCCACTCTTAGATGGGCCAGGTGTTTGTGTCGGCCACTTGGGTCGCTTAGCTTTGTCACACAGCTACCTCATTGCACCTCTTTTTTTCTTTGTATCATGTGCTGTTTGGGGACTATTTTTTAAATCTGCCATCCTGTCTGACACTGCAGTGCCACTCCTAGATGGGCCAGGTGTTTGTGTCGGCCACTTGGGTCGCTTAGCTTAGCCATCCAGCGACCTCGGTGCAAATTTTAGGACTAAAAATAATATTGTGAGGTGTGAGGTGTTCAGAATAGACTGGAAATGAGTGGAAATTATGGTTATTGAGGTTAATAATACTATGGGATCAAAATGACCCCCAAATTCTATGATTTAAGCTGTTTTTGAGGGTTTTTTGTAAAAAAACACCCGAATCCAAAACACACCCGAATCCGACAAAAAAATTTCAGGGAGGTTTTGCCAAAACGCGTCCGAATCCAAAACACGGACACGGAACTGAATCCAAAACCAAAACACAAAACCCGAAAAATTTCCGCTGCACATCACTACTCTGCACATGTTATATCTGCCCCCCCCCCTGCAGTGCACATGGTTTTGTCCAACTGCTAACAAATTTACTGCTACTGTACGATCAAGTCTGAATTACCCCCATGGTTTTGCCCATTAGAGAAAAGTGTTGTTTTGCAATCAACCTTAAATTAGGCCCATAATATTTTACGTATCTTGCATATTTGCAATATTTTACGTATCTTACGTATATCTTGCAGTGCCTATTAAGGGTCAATAAAAGTTGCCTTGAACATGCCGGACAAGAACTGAACAGCATTAGCCAGTCCTGCTTGTCTGCCTTCTCTAGTTCACTCATTTCCACTGTAGACTGGACTTGTTCCAGCAAAACTAGCAACAAGGGAATCAAGTATGTGTAAAATTCTGTCACAAAAAAAGTCTGCTGATAAGTGTGCACCTGTTTGATAAGTTGCACATATCTCAAGATACTGTATGTCCCATTCATGTGACAATGGGACTTTACCCAATTGCTGGACTCAGAGCCGGCCCTAACCAATATGATGCCCTAGGCAAGATTTTGGCTGGTGCCCCCTAGCACCACCGCTGGTTCTGCCTCTGACCTTGCACCTCTTTCCCAGCACCATCACCCCTCACCCATAGCAGTCCTTGTACCCCCTATATTTTAAATAGGAACAGTTCGCACATTTGACGCACAGCCCAAAAAGGGGCATCTTCTTGCTGGGAAGGGGCATGGCCACACAATAGTAACCCAAATTCCAATTACGCCACACAGTACTGCAACTTTATTCACATTTTATCTTGCGATAGTGTCCATAATTCATATTACATCCCACAGTAGTATCACTTTACCTTATAAACGTTACTCCTCACAGTAGAGCGGGTGTAGTACGGTATGCCGGCGCTCAGGCTCACGGCGACCAGCATACCGGCGCCGGGAGGCCGACCGCCGGCTTACCGACAGCGTGGCGAGTGCTAAGGAGCCCCTTGCACGCCACACTATTTTATTCTCCCTCCGGGGGGGTCGTGGACTCCGGCGCCGGTATAATGTGCGCCGGGATCCCAACATTCGGCATACTGAAGACCACCCCAGTAGAGCCCCTTATTCACATTACATCACACTGAATTGCTCCTTATTCACATTACACACCTTATTGCTCTTTATTCACATTAGACGACACAGTAGAGCCCTTTCTATATGCAACGCCACATAGTAGAGCACCTTATACACATAATGCCACACATTAGTAATGCATTTATACACAATTCCACACAGTAATGCCCCTTACACATATGAGACACATTAATGTCCTTATAAACATAATGCACCTTACACATTATGACAACCTTTATTAATGCCCTTTTACACATAATGTACCTTACACATATGGCGAACATTATTAATGCTCTTATACACATAATGAAACACATAGTGCCACCTACACATTTGTTGCACATTATTAGTGCCCCTATACACATACAGTAGTACCCTGTTACACATATGCTGCACATTATTAATGCCCTTATACACATAATGACACACATAGTTCCCTTTACACATATGTTGCACATTATTAATGCATTTTTACATGACACACATAATGCTCCTTACACATATTCCGAACACTACTGCACAACCAACCCACTCACATGCACACAGCACTCACACTTCCACTAACACTGTGACCTCTGCCTCTGCTTGGATACAGATGTGTCCTCACAAATCTTCCATCAATGCTAACGTCGGGCACCTTTTTTAATGAAAATGCATCTTATTTGCATTGCTATGAGGCTAGGATGCACAGGCAGCTTCTGCTGATTAAACTGATATGCAGCATGCCTATATACTGTGTGAGACTGTGGCTGTATCTGCATATGAAATGCTACATACAGAATATAGGCATGCCGCATATCATTTTAATCAGCAGAAGCTGCTGATGCCCCTAGGCAATTGCCTGATGCCATAGGCAATTGCCTAGTTTGCCTATGCCTATGGCCGGCTCTGGCTGGACTGGACCGGTATATAAAGGTTAATCCAGCTTGGTACCCTTTCCACCAGCAATATAGTAATCTCAGCTACAGTATTAATGAATTGTGTTGCATGTGATTTAAAGGTTGGTGCAGGGCCGGTTCTTGTCCTTTTGGTGCCCCGGGCGTGAAATAGGGGTGTGGCTTGTCAAAGTCGGAAAAATATCATGCTACACGTTGCCATATATTCACCTCATGCGCTTGCCCGCTGCACGTGCACATTCTCTCCCGTGCGTGCGGATACTCGCAGCTGCGTGATGGCGCCCCCCTCGGCCATGCGCTCGAGCACGTGGTATGTGCATTTACGGTAGAGTTTGTGTGCGTCTAGCGGGCGACTCAATAGTTAAATAATAAAACCAAATAGTATGTTTTATAGATAATGTTCCCCTTAATAATGACTGTAAGTTTGTTTAATGTAACTGGTCACTGGACAGAGGAATTCCTCATTGCATGATATAAAGGGTCAGACAGGGTTTGAGCAGTGGTGTTTGGTACCTAACTAAAGAACATTTTATTAGGAACAATCCGGTGCTGGTTGGGTAAAGATTAATCGCTCCTGCGTATAGTTATGGCCATTAGTAGTTTCTGGACATTTCCTATATTTGCAGTTCATTATCCATGCGGCGGGAATTCTGAGATTCCCTCCCACCTGAGCAGTTTGATATAGTCACAGCCCACCTGTTCAAACTAACCTATGACCTTTTGTTATAATGCGAGGAGACATTCCTGTGTCCAATGAACAATAAGATTGTAGGGCCCTTTGTAGTACACTGTATGTAGTGTATATAAGGGTCACTGTCCCCAGACCGGCCAGTACTCTCTCTCTTCAACATTTATCTCTGATAATTGGAGGACTGGATTCCGGTTGCGCTTGCGAGTGTTCCCCGTATGGTATGTTTCTCTGTGGCCACTTTGTTACCCGTTTTAAATGTTAGCCATTCATTCTTAGTCGATGTATTTGTGTTTGCGATCGTTCGCTATTGTGTATATTTTTGTTTAGTTATTCTGTTAGGTTTTAATGTTAGCCTGGAGTGTATGAACTGTTCACTGTTTTCTTTTCTCTTTTACTTAGCTAAATATTGTTAGTAAAGGTGTTGGAACCTTAGCAATGTATTGTGTGTTTATTACATTGCTGAGGGTAATCGGAGCATCTCAATTGCTCAAACAGCTAGCTTACAGATCAAGGTTAAATAGGATTATATCATTGCAGTATCTCAACACTAAGGTTTACAGTATAAGCATAAACTGTGTAAGGTTTAAAAGGATATTATTTGTGTGTACGCTCGCTGTGTGTATTCCGTACTCACAGCGCAGCGTGTGTACGTAACTAGCGTACCACGTGCGAGGTCTTTGTACGCAAATAGCGTACAAAGTGCGTAGCACGTGCACGAGGGACAGCGGCCATTACGGCTTCACGATATTAATAAATAGCTTGTGTTCTAAGGTAAATAATCAGCTTGATCAATTGAGGGCTCGTCCGTCCTCCACATATCCGCCACTAGCAAGAACAGACTTTATCTGTCAGCAAAGGGCGGGAACGCAGTATCCCTTCGTATCCGTATTGGTGGTGAGGGATACAGTGGTGCTGACTAGATAAGCGTCTGTTACGCTACGCTGTAGGAGTGCTGGGGTGGAATCCGAAACCGGAAGGTAGGAAGGTAAGAACAAAACGCTATTATCTTTTAAAACTGTTTCTGTTTTGCGTACGCACACACACACGCACGCACACATCTACATTGTTGCGACTCACTCTCTTGTTGCCATTAGAACCGATTATTAGACACGTGCTGAGGAAATCTGGTGCTATTTAGTTGAGATTATAAAGGATAATTTTTAAGGGAATAATTGTAAAGGACACGCACACAGCATAGCAAATACTGTGTGGTGTACGGTAAGCGATTACAGTTGAACATGGTTTACATTTATAGAAGCGTGTTAGTTGCATTGCTGTGGGCATATCTGGACTTTGTGCATACGTGTCTCGGGCAACGTGCCAGATTACTTACGCAACACAAAGGCATACGCACGTGGCGTGTTTACGCAACGGAGCGTACGGATACGCCCACCGAGACTCAAATCACACGATAACATTGTTTTAGTGGGGGCGGTATAGTACAGCCACCTGAAAATAGCACAGGTTTGTTCAGTTTCCAAAAAGCTTAGTTAAAAGAGAACCTTTTTCTATTGCAATACTCAGGGATTGAACTACTGCCTGTATGAAAGGAATTTCTGTACAGAAAGACCAGTGTATATGAGTGAGTAGGAGTGAGTGTGGAAATAAAGGTATTATTTTGTGAACCCAGAAATCGGGATCCCGTCGGAGACCACATCAGGTGAGTGGACACTTGGTGGCGTGGGACTGGCTTGCCCGCGTTAACATTATACAAGGTAAAAGGAGCAAGTAGTATCCGCAGACAAAACGACTGTGAAGGTTTAAGCGCAGCCCGGGGGGTTTTGCGTATTACCCATATAGATTGAGCTCCGGCTGAAGGTTTCGCAGCCTAAACAACTGATTCCGTTGGTCGTACAGCGTATAAATATTAAGTTACTTATGCGCAGTACAACAGTGAAAAAATCATATTCCCAAGGCGCAAAACACACCTATGCAGCCACCGGAAAATGGAAGGGGCCACCTCACCCCTAATAAATACAGTAATAAAGATAAAAATATTCCAGCAAAAGGCGCTCAGTGCAATTTCATACAGAGTATACTTAATTGTCCATAGATGTCAAAAAATCTTGCTTCTATGTATCTCCTCCTGTAGTAATAAGGATCAATCTTCCACTCCACCAATTATTTCACGAAGATATATGTAAAAAAACATGAATAAAACACATCATAGTGTAATATGTCCCATAAAGTCTGTATCAGGCTGAAACAAATCCACTAAAAATAGGTGGCGTACCCCACTCACAATCAATGTAATCGATTTCCGCATATAAAGGTATCTTTATCTGTGCACACAAAGAACTGTATGAATGGTGATGCGTACCATACTTACTAATGGTCAAGCATGGATCCTCCCATAATGGTTTCTTTGGAAATAGGTACCGATTCAGTCACCTGTGATTATGGGGTGACCTCTTTCCCTCAACTGCCGTGTGCCCGACCACTGCCTGTTTTTTACATTACATTGATTGTGAGTGGGGTACGCCACCTATTTTTAGTGGATTTGTTTCAGCCTGATACAGACTTTATGGGACATATTACACTATGATGTGTTTTATTCATGTTTTTTTACATATATCTTCGTGAAATAATTGGTGGAGTGGAAGATTGATCCTTATTACTACAGGAGGAGATACATAGAAGCAAGATTTTTTGACATCTATGGACAATTAAGTATACTCTGTATGAAATTGCACTGAGCGCCTTTTGCTGGAATATTTTTATCTTTATTATTATGCGCAGTACGACTGGACCGCACGTAATTGTGTGCATTAGTTTGTTACCTTGATACCCATTAAAATTTACTGTGGGATCATAAACGCTATTTGTACATTCTAACGTGATTTGTGTAGGTTTTTGTTATTTTAAGGGAGTTTCGCTGTTCACTCAGGAAATCTCCAACAACCAATACTTACTGGGGAGGGTAGCATACTCCCACACGCCTCAGTAAATAGAGGTTACAAAAGGATCCCGCGGATTGGGTACGTCCAGTGGTGGGCACATTGCTGGAACTCGTACTGGCCAATTGGGGCGTAAAGTGAGTGAAGGCACTAGTTGAACTTTCACCGTCGCCTTACCGCGGGCAACTTGGTTTGTTTTGTAAGAATTTGCTGAGACAGCAATATCTGCAAACAATGGGGGCCAGTTGTTCAAAGAAGGGACGTCCAACAAGGGTTCACGTTGGTAGTTGTTGGCCCAAAGGGTCAGCACGGTATATAATGTGTGAAAAATACGGATCACACACACAGGTATTTTGCAAAGAATGGGAACGAATGACAGAGGATGATGGGGAACAGTTTCCCCGGGTAGGCAGTTTGAACCCTGAGGTATTGCAGAATCTAAGAAAAAGGATAGGTCTAATAAAATCTGCAAAGCAGAGGATTAGACATTATGATTGTTTACAGGTATGGCAACAGGAAAGTGAAATACAACAGGAATTAGCTCAGAAAGCAAATTCAAATCCTGGTAGGAGTCTGATAGCAACGGCACCACCACCGTATATAGTAGGGGACAAAGTGGCTGCAGAGAATGACATGCGGGTGTACGATAAGGGTGCACTTAACCAATGTAGTAATGATAAGAATAAAATGAAAGTTAATGCAAATGTTGATACTAACGCTAACCCATGCAAGTTGTATCCCATTTTAAACTTCCCCCAGGAATACGACTAGGAAGATGAGCCCACTACGATTTCAGCTCTCTCTCTAGCGGCCACCATAAACGATACTTCAGTGGGCATCGCCCAACCAGTAAGAGTGGTATCAAAGGCACATAGTTCAGGGACAGGTGAGGTTGTATCTAGAGGTAAGTACGGCACTGTACAATATGCTGAAACTGTTGCACCACCCACTGTAGAATCAACCCAGAGTGAAGTAATTAATATTAATCCTGTTAGAGTGATAGCGGTCCCCAATGGGAAGACCAACACAAATGGGGTCACACCCATCAGGAATATTGCAATGCATTGTCCCTGGTCCCGAGCAGAATTAAGAACAATTTTGTCTGAATTTCCTGATCCCAGAAAAGATTTAGCCGCATGTCAAAGGTTCATTAAGGACCTGGGTAACTCCACTGAACCCAACAACAAAGATTGGAGGACACTACTGAGGGCATGTCTGCCCTCTAGTATTGACCTTGTGAAATTTATAGCTGACTGTAAATTAGATGAAGAAGTACCCCTTACAGATGAGTATAATCAAGATAATGTAACCAGAATCAATCTGCAGCTAGGAATATACTTCCCAGCTGTGGTAAAATGGAACTAAATTTTCTCCATCAAACAAACGGAAGGAGAAACTGCCTCTGAATATTTCCACCGGGCACTGGAGGAAATGGCTAAATATACTGGGATCGTGGAAATTGAGGCAAATGTACACCATAGAGAGGTAGCGGTGTCCGTCTTGATGGACGGTTTAAAGGAGGTATTAAGGAATAGGGTGCAAACCACTCAACCTAACTGGAGAGGTATGTCGGTGGCCGCCTTAAGAGAGACTGCTGTTGGGCACGACAGGAACATCACAAGACGCAGGGAGTCACAGAGTGATAGACTGATGGCTATAAGTATCCAAGCCCTTACAAAAAGGCCGCCTCAGTCTAAATCTCAGACCCCTGGTGGTAAGCCGCATATGGTAAAATGTTACATTTGTAATAGGGAAGATCATTTTGCACGTAACTGCACCAGTAATCCACACAATGCATATAAAAACCCTAGACAACGACATGACATACGAAATTGGGATCAAGGACCGCAGAGACGGAGTTATGAGCTACACGCAGGGGAAACAAGAAGGTATCCCCCAAGAAGAGACTGGCAAGTCTCTGATAATTCCCATTTACCTCCTTCACAGGTAATAGCTGCCAGCGCAATGCAGGGAGGTCACCACGCACCATAGGGGCGAGGCCACACCTGTAGTCTGCAGCCAGTGAAATTAATTGCAAGCCTTGGAAATGAACCTGAGGTCACAATTGATGTAGCTGGAAAATCTCTAAATTTCCTTGTAGATACGGGGGCGGCCAAGTCAGTGATAAATTCGACCGTGGGCATGAGAACCACTGGTAAAACAATTCCAGCCTTGGGAGTAACAGGAGTAGTGCGACAATACCCTTTAAGCAAACCAGCAGAGATTACGATAGGGCCTTTGCATACCAAGCATTCTTTTCTGCTGGCTGCATCGGCTCCGACTAATCTCCTAGGGAGAGATTTACTGTGCAAAATGGGATGCGTCATATACTGTACTCCTGAAGGTGTGTTCTTGGACATACCCGAAAACCACGCTCAGGAAGCGCAGGATATGCTAGACTCCCCAACAAGATTAATGTCACACACTGTTGCTGTAAATAGGTGTCCGTCCAAGGTAGAGGAAATGATTTCCCAGATACCGGAATCACTTTGGACCAAGGATGGACAAGACACTGGATTGATGGCAAATCCAGTAGTTGTGCAAGTAAAAGATGGTAGGATAGCTCCAAAAATCCCACAATACCCTCTGAAGCCAGAGGTGGAGTTAGGAGTTTACCCTGTAATAGAGCGCTTGCTACAACAGGGCATTCTGGTAAGGACGTCCAGCACTGCCAATAGTCCCATCTTCCCTGTTAAAAAGAGTGGGGGGAGGGGTTACAGATTAGTGCAGGATCTAAGAGGGATCAACAAAATAGTTGAGAGTCAATTCCCCGTAGTGCCAAATCCAGCTGTCATCCTTATGCAAATCCCTCCCACTGCCAAATTTTTCACTGTGATTGACCTCTGCTCCGCCTTCTTCTCGGTACCTCTGCACCCTGACAGTCAATACTTATTCGCATTCACATACAGAGGAGTTCAGTACACTTGGACTCGATTACCACAAGGTTTCATAAACAGTCCAAGTATTTTCTCACAGGCCCTGCATGATTGTTTACAGTCTTTCCAACCAGAGAGTGGATCAATATTGATACAGTATGTGGATGATTTACTGCTGTGTTCAGATTCACTGGAAGCGTCCCTGAGAGATACGAAACAACTCCTGTTTCATCTTTCAGACACAGGACACAAGGTTTCCAAGGACAAGTTACAATTATGCCAAACCCGTGTGAAGTATTTGGGACACTGTCTAACACAAGGACTGAGACACCTTACCGCTGATAGAATTCAAGCAATTCGTGACATGACCCTGCCACAAACCCAGCAACAGATTAGAACGTTTTTAGGAATGTGTGGGTATTGCCGTAACTGGATCCCAGGTTTTTCCATACTGGCCCTACCTTTGCAGGAGATGGTCTCATCAAGCAAACCTGATCGGTTTTCGCACACAGACGAATCTGAGATGGCATTTGAGAGACTCAAACAGTGCCTAACGCAGGCACCGGCATTAGGTATGCCAGACTATGGGAAACCCTTTGAGCTGTACGGAACAGAGAGTGCTGGGTGCGCAGCAGGTGTCTTAACCCAGAAGCATGGTGATGCCAGCAGGCCGGTAGCCTACTACAGCGCCCAGCTAGATATGGTAGCGCGATCCCTCCCCACATGCTTGCGAAGTGTTGCAGCAATAGCATTGCTAGTCACAAAGAGCGAAGATGTAGTGCTAGGACACAACCTCACAATTCATACACCACATGCAGTGTCAACCTTGCTGAATTCGGCCCAAACCAGACACGTCTCATCAGCGCGGTTTACAAGATGGGAATTGGCATTGATGGCCCTCGTAAACATCACCATAAGGAGATGCAGCGCATTAAATCCTGCAACGTATATACCAGGTGTGCCTGGACAGGCACAAAGGGTGGAGGATGAGAGTGATGGTGAAGGAGGATTTAATACAGGGGATGACACGCATGATTGTATGGAATATTTGACCCAAAATTTCACGGCAAGGCCTGACATCAGTGACAACCCACTGGAAGATGTAGATTTTACTTTCTACACTGACGGTAGTTGTCACAGACAGACGGACTCGGGAGACTTGTGTACTGGATACGCAGTCGTAGATGACCAAGGTACCATAGAAGTAGAACCGCTAGGCCCACCACACTCAGCACAAGTTGCTGAACTGGTTGCCCTAACCACAGCATGTGAATTGGCAAAGGGCAAGTCAGCCAATATTTACACAGATTCTAGGTACGCCTTCGGAGTAGTCCATGATTTCGGAGCCCTATGGCGCCTCAGAAATTTCATGACGGCAGCTGTCACACCCGTAGCGCATGCAGCCCACATCAAAAGACTTCTAACAGCGATACAGGAACCCGACAGAGTGGCTGTTATCAAGTGTAAAGCTCACACATATAGCCAAGACCCGGTATCACTTGGTAACAGCCGAGCAGACGAAGCTGCTAAATCAGCAGCTAGTAACCCCATACAAACAGATATTACACGACTGATGGTATTTAATACTGTAAACACACAGAAATTGTGTGAAATGCAAAATTTGTGTTCCCCGCAGGAAAAGGCAGTTTGGAGGTCAAAAGGATATGGCCAGGAGTCCTCAGGACTCTGGACAGATGGACATGGTAAACCAGTGGCACCCAGAGCATACCTTCCAAGTCTAGCGGAAGCGGCACATGGGCTGACTCATCTAGGCAAAGAAGGAATGTGTAAGCTAGTAAGAGCTTATTGGTGCGCCCCAGGATTTTCTTCCCATGCGGGTAAAAGAGCAATGACATGTCTCACCTGCTTGAGGAAGAATATCGGAAAGGCAATACCGACAGAGCCATCCCATATCCCTCCGACAGATGGCCCTTTCCAGGTAATACAGATTGATTTCATACAATTACCACCTAGTAGAAATTTAAAGTATGTTTTGGTCTGTATTGATGTATTCTCAAATTGGGTTGAAGCATTTCCCGCGGCCACAAATACCGCTGTATTTACTGCAAAGAAAATTGTGCAGGAATTTGTGTGTAGGTACGGTATCCCTAGAATCATTGAGAGTGATAGGGGTACCCATTTTACAGGTGAAGTCTTTCAAACAATGTGTAAGTTGATGGGAATTAATAGTAAGCTGCACACTCCGTACCGCCCCCAGGCGAGTGCGAAGGTGGAAAGCGTGAACAGCACTATTAAAAATAAATTGAGCAAGGTAATGACTGAAACAGGACTGTTATGGCCCGAAGCTTTGCCAATTGTATTATACAGCATCAGAACCACTCCCAGGTCCCCTCTTAACCTGTCTCCTTTTGAAATTCTGTTTGGTCGACAACCCCATGTTATGATTAACCCCCAGGATGATTTAAAATGTAACAATGAAGTAACCGTAAAGTACTTGGTTAAGATGAGTAAGCAATTGTGGAATCAGAATGATAATCTAAAGTTGGTGACTCCTGATCTGCCAGACAGTAATTGTCATGACATTGAACCTGGGGATTATGTAATGATACGGAATTTTCTACGCTCAGGTTGCCTTATTGACAGATGGGAAGGACCATATCAAGTCTTATTGACCAGCACAACAGCATTGAAGGTTGCCGAGAGAGAGACTTGGGTCCATTCGTCTCATTGCAAAAAGGTCACTGACCCAGAGAGGTCCCGTGATAAAGAACAGACAGTAGAGGTTGTATCACTAGAGTGTCTGTTCAGGGAGGATTAAGACGACACCTGAGCTCCGAGAATAATAAGACCAGAAGCTTGTCGAACCATATTTCTTTTTCCCATTTGTTATTTTCTCCAGTTCCCACCTCCCTCCTATTTCCTTTCCCCCTTCTTATTTTTCTCCTTTTACTCCTCTAAGATGGACTTGCCCCAAGAGACTGTGATCCGGATTTTCCTGTTGACCATGATGTTGACCAGAGCAGTCTGTTTCGGTGAGAGTACCATGGAGGTCGAGAAAGGATCTGGAATGGGTTCTGATGACCAGGATGCAGGCGTAAATTTCCAAGAGCAACATAATCTCCGAGCAAAGGCGAGTATCAGAAAACGATCTGGTAGCAATGACAATAGAAGAAATTGGGAAGGATTGTTAGCTGAAGAGAACTGCATCTGTAGGCACTGTGACAATATAGTTGAGGATGGGTGCATCAAGAAATGTCAGTCCAGTTTTAATGTCCACATGGACCGACATCCATTGAGTGACTATCACACCCTAGTGGGTAAAGTGTTAAACCAGACAGACTGTTGGGTATGCTCTCAAGTACCTCAAGGTCATAGCAAATCAGGACTAGTACCATTCCCTTTAACTGTAAGAGAGGTACTTGAGCTAAGTGGTGGGAGGCCGGTGGACAAGAGGTTTAATATCTCTAGTCCTCCTAGTTTGAAGCTCCACCAATATCATGTGGATAGGTCCTTAGTATGCTTTAACATTTCCAATCCCCGAAAGCCGGGAAATTGGGAAGTGTCATGGAGTAATCAAACCATGACCTTTTCATACAGAGCCGACAGAATGCCCATAGACACAGAACTTATACGCCAGATAGCTGACCATGGAAGATTTTTCCGGTATAGGTACACTCTAGGAAGTAGAACCATGCGAGTTGGAGAAGTATCACCAGGATACTGTGCACATATCGTACAAACAGATACGTGTACTAAACAGATGGGAGAGTTAGGGTTAGGAGATTTCACATGGAAAATTTGTAACATAATGTCATACTCCGTCCCATTTGTTCTCCCCGATGATGCATATTTCATATGCGGGAGAAAGGCGTATAAGTGGCTTGCCCCAAACTCAGAGGGATTGTGCTATATTGGAAAAGTACTGCCTGAAGTAATGACTGTATCCCATAACAAAATGAAAAATATTCACCGCAGTGCCCAAGCTCCTTATACTCACACTCATTACAAGCACGTCGTTAAACGGCACCTGATAGAGAGGACAGAGCATTCAGCCTCGGATCTGATCCATGAATCCACCGGGATTCAATTCCTACTCGCGTTAGATATCACTCGTACCGCCAGAGGAGTGATAAATTATAAATATATATCTGCGCTTGCAAATTTATTAGACAATATCACCGAAATGTATAACGACACATTCAGGTACACTGGGAAAGAGTTACAAGCCTACAAAACAGAACTGGTTCAGCATAGGATGATTCTCAATTACCTCACAGCAGTGACAGGTGGGTATTGTGTTACCCTTGCAACTCAATATGGAATAAAGTGCTGCACGTACATTACAAACAGCACGGAGGACCCAGCCGAGGTCATAGACCAAAAGATGGATGACATTTTACAATTAAAATGGGAGTTTCGAAGGAAACACAATCTCACACTCGCTGCTGTGGGTAATGAGCTGACCAGTTGGGTGTCATGGTTGAACCCACGAAATTGGTTCTCGGGTTTAGGAGAATGGGCCCAAGATATTATTATGGATGTAGGGAAATTTCTTTTGTGTATTCTGGGGGTCGTCATATTGGTTGGCTTGATATTTAGATGCGTTCGGGTTTTAACAAAGAGTAAAAGCAATACCAGGGTGATGAGCTTAAGGAGCGAGGACACTGTAATAACAACAACTAATTTCATTTATGACCCAACGATAGAGACAATGTTGTGATGAAAATGTGATTCCACGGTCCGTTTCTTTCACCCGTTTCTCCTTTGTTTTCCTCCAAGGTACAAAGACATCCGCTTGGAAGAAGAATTTGACAACCTCTTTTATACAGACCATTGATGAACCATGCTACAAGCCCCATTTTCCCTAGTGACTCTAAATTTTACGATAGCCCAAATATTTTAGTGACTAACTTTCTGGACAATGGAAAAACTTTTGCCGTCATTTATAGCAAAAGCATAAGGAGACTACAGTCAACATGTACATCGAGACAAGACACAAGACAAGACCTCAATCAGCAAATGTATATTAAACTCACATAGTTTATGACTGCATTTACCATAATTGCTTCTTATCTTCATTTCTACAACCTTCAGGTAATGACACACATAGTCGATAGGGAATATAGATACAGATATCAGCACTCACATATTCCCCCATTCATGTATCATCAACTAAATGTGCTCCCCCATTTGTTGCAACCAAAAGCCGAAAAGAGCTCGGTAAAGTTTGACAGCCCATCCACAGACCCATAATACGGGATAAGAAGGAATTCAAATGTATACTTCGCAATACCTCGAAGCTTGATTTAAAACACGTACGGCACGATGATACATGACCCCTCAAACATGGATTCATACACACATGCTTCTACTATCTCACTAGGTCATACCTTTTTCCCACCTTCCTCTCTTCTCCCTTACCCAATCATAGAAATGTATTTACATATGACATATATTTTTCTCTTTTTGAACTGTTTTAGGAAGTGGCAGTTATTGGTGACTGCCAAAGGGTGGACTGTCAAAGTCAGAAAAATATCATGCTACACGTTGCCATATATTCACCTCATGCGCTTGCCCGCTGCACGTGCACATTCTCTCCCGTGCGTGCGGATACTCGCAGCTGTGTGATGGCGCCCCCCTCGGCCATGCGCTCGAGCACGTGGTATGTGCATTTACGGTAGAGTTTGTGTGCGTCTAGCGGGCGACTCAATAGTTAAATAATAAAACCAAATAGTATGTTTTATAGATAATGTTCCCCTTAATAATGACTGTAAGTTTGTTTAATGTAACTGGTCGCTGGACAGAGGAATTCCTCATTGCATGATATGAAGGGTCAGACAGGGTTTGAGCAGTGGTGTTTGGTACCTAACTAAAGAACATTTTATTAGGAACAATCCGGTGCTGGTTTGGTAAAGATTAATCGCTCCTGCGTATAGTTATGGCCATTAGTAGTTTCTGGACATTTCATATATTTGCAGTTCATTATCCATGCGGCGGGAATTCTGAGATTCCCTCCCACCTGAGCAGTTTGATATAGTCACAGCCCACCTGTTCAAACTAACCTATGACCTTTTGTTATAATGCGAGGAGACATTCCTGTGTCCAATGAACAATAAGATTGTAGGGCCCTTTGTAGTACACTGTATGTTGTGTATATAAGGGTCACTGTCCCCAGACCGGCCAGTACTCTCTCTCTTCAACATTTATCTCTGATAATTGGAGGACTGGATTCCGGTTGCGCTTGCGAGTGTTCCCCGTATGGTATGTTTCTCTGTGGCCACTTTGTTACCCGTTTTAAATGTTAGCCATTCATTCTTAGTCGATGTATTTGTGTTTGCGATCGTTCGCTATTGTGTATATTTTTGTTTAGTTATTCTGTTAGGTTTTAATGTTAGCCTGGAGTGTATGAACTGTTCACTGTTTTCTTTTCTCTTTTACTTAGCTAAATATTGTTAGTAAAGGTGTTGGAACCTTAGCAAGGTATTGTGTGTTTATTACATTGCTGAGGGTAATCGGAGCATCTCAATCGCTCAAACAGCTAGCTTACAGATCAAGGTTAAATAGCATTATATCATTGCAGTATCTCAACACTAAGGTTTACAGTATAAGCATACTCTGTGTAAGGTTTAAAAGGATATTATCTGTGTGTACGCTCGCTGTGTGTATTCCGTACTCACAGCGCAGCGTGTGTACGTAACTAGCGTACCACGTGCAAGGTCTTTGTACGCAAATAGCGTACAAAGTGCGTAGCACGTGCACGAGGGACAGCGGCCATTACGGCTTCACGATATTAATAAATAGCTTGTGTTCTAAGGTAAATAATCAGCTTGATCAGGCTTCATACAGGGGGCGTGGTCAGTTACGCCCCCTGTACAGTAGAGTAGCGCCGCTGAAAAAGAAAAAAAAATTAATACTTACTATATAAAGAACTGATACACAATGCAAAAACAAAATGTAAGAAGTTGAACTGCGCTCTACCCCAGGGGTAGAGCGCAGTTCAACTTCTTACATTTTGTTTTTGCATTGTGTATCAGTTCTTTATATTGCATTAATAGGGACTGGACAACCCCTGAACCTGCTGCACACCCCGACCCAACTGACACCTAACACCTCAGTGCGCTGATTACCATCACCTGTTTTCATACTTGCTATCCCCGCTCCTGACCGCTGCAGACCTCCGCCGGCACTGCTCCTCTCCTCGGATCTGGCATAGAAAGACACTAGAGGTCAATTATGACCCCTAGCGTCTGTGTCAGTCCCACAATGCTGTGCGGTGTGCAATGACGTCATCGCGCACTGCACAGCAAAGGTCCTCTCCACGAAGGGAAACTAGACGCGTAGCGTCTAGTTCCCTTCACAGCGGGGAACCAGTGGTAGCACAGCAGTAGCAGTAGTAGCAGTAGTAGCAGTAGCGGATCTTGCCATGGTGCGGCGCCGGCGCCCTCCGGAAGGCGGCGCCCCGGGCAAAAATCCTGCTTGTCTGTGGCAAGATCCGCTACTGGGTTGGTGTTTATGTTATCTTAAATGTCGCCAGGTTGGCCTGCAAATATAAAGTTACTCCCGTCATTGGAATGGCATACCCAGCGAATAGTGACTGTGGGTGTATTGCACAGCAGGAAATCCAATGTTTATCTGTTTGTCTTGCTAAACATTAAGGATGGAATGACTCAAAAAATAACAAGCTGTGTTAAATTACAGGTTACTGTGTATTTGTTATAAATGACTGTGTATTATGTTGCAATCCCAACGGTAAATGATGCATTGCTCCATGTAGCTAGAATTACCCCCTTGCGGCTCAATAATAATAAGTAATTTCCCTGTGGTAAAACCTGATTTTGCAGGAAAAGAGATTAGTTCTATTTGAACTCCAAGAAATAAATGAACTGGACCTTCTGATAAATCCTATGAGGCATATTCATCATGAAAAAAATGTGAAATTATAATTTTAAGTTTTCAGTTCTCATTCTTCCATTTCACAATTTTTTTTAAATGCATTATGCCTGCCATATAAAAATATCACTTCCGAAAAACTGCTATTTTTGCAAAGCAGCTTTTTGGAAAAGTTATATTTTCACCTTGCTGAGGACTTCCTCACACTGCGCATGCGCCTTAAACATATATTCGCTGCCAGCATCTGTACCCCCATCTGCCGCTAACCCCACAGCTAATAGGGGGGCTAGGGTAAGGCACTAGGGACGGTTAGGGTTAGGCACTAGGCGGGATATATAGCCCTTGCCCCAGAGGGTTAGCTCTAGCCCCCACCCCTAGAGGTTTACCCCTAGTCGCCACCCCCCCCCCCCCCCCCCCAAGGGTTATGGTAGGGGATGCAAAAATACTTACCCCCTCCGATGTCAGGATCTTCAATGTAGGGATGCCGCTGTCAGTCATGTGACCGCCAGCATCCCAATCGCGGGATGCCATAAAGAACCAATCTGTGGCTATGTTCATTGTGTTTATGCTTGTATGATTGGGATTGAAAAACATACTCATACAGTAAATATATATTTGTGTGTATAGAAGTGTAAAGCAGCGCTACTACCTTAAACAGTAAGCCAATTAGAACCGTGCAATAACGTGATATAGTTTAAAAAATAAAAATAAGGTCACAATTTAAATAATAGTGCAATAGTCAACAGCATGTGCAAATTTCAGTATTCAGGGCTTAATTCAGCTTGGGTTGTACTTGTAGTTACCCTAACATGCAGGGGGACGCCCAGCACAGGGCAAGTCCGCCCCGCATACCAGATCCTGCCCCCTCACTAACATGCGAGTGATGCGTTCCAATGAATAGGGTTGCCCCCTGCCTACACAGCCTAGCTGCGAAGACAGTCGGTGGGCAGCCATTTTTTGGGTTGCAGCATCTGCGTGTGATGTCGCGCAGCCACTGCGGTCTTCCCCGCAAACAGTCCGGACATGCCTGCATTGTCCAGACACACACCCCAACGCTGCAATGCCACCCCCCTAAATGCCGACTCAACGCCCTCTCCCGCCCCGCAAACGCCTCTGCCTGTCAATCAGGCAAAGGCATTCGCATATGTGAGATGCCATCACATCTCACTGTGTGCGCACGCGCAGTGCTGCTTCTGCGCATGCGCACACTGCAAAAGGGCTTCAGCATGCGAACACATCGTAGATGCGTTCCATGCTGAATCGGGCCTTCAGTGCAAACAATGGTACAATTGATGAAACAGTAAAAATGCTATTTTAGCACTCCAAAATCAAGTGGCTGCTAGTAGAGTTCTCGATATCAGGGGTTATGTAGACCTGTTGATGAACATGTAAATGAGTAGGCTAACGTGATGAAAGAAATTAGCCAAATAAAAGGTAGGTAAATATGAAAAGTCTGTTCATGAGTCCATCTTATAATAGGTCTGATCCTCCTGGGATGTCTTTCCTAGAGGTCGTTGTTCCTCAAAATGGTGGAGGAGTTCAAGAGTTCATAAACCCTCAAGAAAGGGGGAGAAGAAACAGATAAGGGGCCTAAAGTGTAGTAGGTCACAATTATGTGGAGAGTGTCACTAATTGATAGGGCTGGAGGTGGTTGGACGGATGTGAAGGTGTGCGTACCGTACTCATGTGTAAACGTACTGTGAACTTCTTATCTTTTCCATCATCTTTTCTTATCTTTTCCATCATGGTTCCCTGCAGACCGTCTTTAACCATTAATCGGAAATTTTCCTCTTAGTTGATGTTCCTCATAAAGGGGAGAGAAGAAGACAAAAAGGGACCAATCGTGTAGAACGTCACAACGGAGGTATAGACTCTCTAGTAGGAGGAACTAAAGAAGTGGAGGTGCCCCTCAAGGGAGTGGTGTTAGTCGTACCGTACTCACGTAGGTAAGTGAGTGGTGTTAGTCGTACCGTACTCACGTAGGTAAGTATCTTTAACCTCTTATCAAGATATCTTTAATGGTGGTTGTAGGGAAATTCAGATGACAATCTATAAATTTGGGGTAAATTCAAAAAAATGCATATCCTTTCTAACAGTAAATTGGCTGAAAATGTGTCCATAAAGAATTTTTTAGGGTTCTCCTCCTGATGTTTCCACTTCTTCGTGGAGCAGGGCCGGCTCCAGGCACTTTCCTTAGGAGTGGCCATGCTGGGCACCGACTCCTAAGGGCAGCCAGTAGCCAGTCTTAATTTTACATCAGCGCTCTGTCCGTCGGCCAATCAGAGCTCGCAGACCAGCTCTGGCGGCTCTTGATTAGCTGCCTGACCGTGAGCTTTGACTGACTGATGCACCGGCGGCTGATTTCAGGCAGGGGGCCACCGGAGACGGGACTGAAGGGCAGAAGAGGCGCATGCTGCACTCTCCTCCCCTCACACAGAAGCAGTGGCAGCAGCAGGAGAGGCCGGCAATGGTGAACACCACTACAGGGGGCACGTGTATCTGACAATGTGGGGGCATATTATGTGTATCTGACAATGTGGAGACATATTATGTGTATCTGACAATGTGGAGACATATTATGTGTATCTGATAATGTGGAGGCATGTTATGTGTATCTGGCACTGTGGGGGCATATGTGTATCTGCAACTGCACTGCGGTGGGCATATAATGTGTATCTTGCACTGCTGGGGGCATATAACGTGTATCTGGCACTGTGGGGGCATATTATGTGTATCTGGCACTGTGGGGGCATATAATGTGTATCTGACACTGTGGGGGCATATAATGTGTATCTGGCACTGTGGGGGCATATAATGTGTATCTTGCACTGTGGGGGCATATAATGTGTGTCTGGCACTACTGGGGTCATTATGTGTATCTGACACTATGCTCAAGACATTGGGGTAAATTTACTAAAATTCGTAATAGTACCGATTTGGAGGGAGATTCATCACGAATGACATCGAATGTGTGAATTTGCAACTTTTTGAAAATTTTACGCCTCATTTACTAAGCTGTCGTATTTTTATTTTTCGTGTTTTCCGATGTCGATGTCATTCGTGGTTTTGTAAGGTAGAATGCGGCCGATTTAGTGGTTTTGCGGCCGTGTTATGAGTTTTTTTTTACGACTGCATCACATTTCTGTTACGGCAGTGTTTATCTGTTCCCGGACGCGTTTTTTTTCGAAGTTTCATTTTTGTCACTCGTCCGTGATTGGTTTGATTCGTGATGGGGGAGTGTCTGTGCACATTACTATAAAAACGCCCCAAACCGTCCGAACCTCGTGGGTTTAGCTAGTGGAGAGGTGAGAGGAAGGTGTGTTAGTAGTTGGTGAGTCTTTTGCAGTTTGTGGAGGATTTGAGGAGGTTATTTTCGATTGTTGAGTGCTGTACTTTGTGTGTAAGTAGTCTTGTCATACTTGTTGTGTAGTTATTTAAAAGTCTGTCTAGTTTTTTGTCATTGTTTTTTTTTTAACGTCTATTGTCATTGTTTGTGAGTGAGTGTGTGTGTGTTTGGTGTGTGGTGTGTAGTGGTAGTGGAGGAGTGTGTTTACTGTATTTTTTTCTCAGTGTTATTTGTTGTTTGTCCTGATTATGTCCCAGTCAGAGGTGAGTGCGGTGGAGGAAGTGAGTGAGAGGGAGGAGGTGAGTGAGAGGAAGGAGGTGAGTGAGGTGGAGGAGGTGAGTGAGGTGGAGGAGGTTAGTGAGATGGAGGAGGTTAGTGAGGAGGAGGGGGAGGTTGCTGCTACGGCCTCCAGTAATAGTGATAGTGATGGTGCTGTGGCTCCGCAGCCACGCACCACTACAAAGACGGGCCGCAATGTTAAATTCAGCTACGCTGAGAATATGGCTTTGGTGCGGGAGCTGATGAGGCATCATCGGCAGTTGTTTGGCCATGATGCTGCAAAGGTGTCGTCACGCAGGAAGACTGTTCTGTGGGGGAAGGTCGTTGCGGCTGTTAATAGTGAGGGTGTGGTGAGACGTACCGAGGACACGTGTCGTAAGCGTTTCTATGACATAAAACGCTGTGTCAAGGCGAAGATGACCAAGGAGGCTAAATCAGCCCGCCAAACCGGGGGTGGACACCCCTTCCGAGCGTCTTATCGGGATTGGGAGGAGCCTGGGTGTACTCTCATTCCGCCAGAAGTGGTTGGTGCGACTCATGTCCGGGATTCGGATCGGCCAAGGCAGGATGGTGAGTTATTTGTCTTGTTGTTTAAAATTTAAACATCTGTGCTTTGTCCTTAGTTGTCTGAAATGTCTTCTAGCTAATTGTGATTGTAAGTTGGTTCATTCTTCTAATGTGCTGGTGATGTCGTGCAGGCCTGGCCAACCTGTGGCTCTCCAGCTGTTGTAAAACTACAAGTCCTATCATGCCTTGCCACAGTTTTGCTATTAGGGAATGCTAAAACTGTGGCAGGGCATGCTGGGATGTGTAGTTTCACTACATCTGGAGAGCCACAGGTTGGCCAGGCCTGATGTAGTGTTATTCTCAATTATATATGTTTTTTTCCTTTGTATAGTTTTTTTTTCTGGTTGCCTTGGCCTTTTTCTGGTGTTTTATGTCAAAAGTAAATGTTTGTAGGTGTATTTTAAAGAAGTGTGATGAATCTGTTTTATGCAAAAAAAAAATATTTTACAATTTCATAGGATTTATGTTTATTGTGTGTTATTCTGGGTTGTCCTTTGTGTGCTTGATGTGATTTTTCATGCATCTTTGGTTTTGATGTTTACAATTTTTTGCAGATATTTGTGGCTAATGTTTTCTTGTTAGCATCAAAAATTGGTACCTTAGCGTGCAATATTGTGTTTTTGTCAAGCTACGACGTTTGGGTTTTAAGTAGTATAATATTGTGCATTATGCGCCTTTGTGTATGGATTATTTGGTGAAATTGTTTCTTATTTAAAGTATACACACCCAATGAAGTCAGGCAGAAAAGCATAAGCATCGTTTAGTTTACTTCTCATCAGGTTCCACATATGTTTACATCACAATAAGGAATTTGCATAAACATATCAACAAAATAGTATGTTCATAAGGACATTCTTCATATTTCTACAGTACGAAAGAGAAGCAGCACAGCCAGGCCACATCCCACACTGCCAAGAGATGCAGATGGTGGCAATGCAGGTAAGATTTTACTGTAAACACATATTCTGCAAACACATAGAAATACAAAATGTTAATGTTTATCTTATCACATAGGTTCTTCTTCTGCAAACCCCCCTCCACTAAGGCGCCCATCACAGGGCTCGGTTACTGTGGCTATTAGGCCAACCAAGAGACGCTGGCTTGAGGCTGAAACTCCAGTACCAGCATCACCACCCCAACGGCGCATCTCCGCAGTGTCGGCCCTGCCACCACTAGCTCTTTTGGCCAGCCCACAAAGTGAGGATCCACAATCCCCTCAGTTGTCTGGTGAGTAAATATAACAATTACCTGTAAATAAGTAAAAAAACAGTGGGGTAGATTTATTAACCTGGAGAAGGCATAAGGAAGTGAAAAAGCAGTGATATGTGCAAGGTGATAAAGGCAGCAGCACAAAATAAACACAACTGTTAATTTACATATTGGAGCTGTTTGCCTTGTGCCTTTATCACCTAGCACATATCACTGGTTTTTCACTTCCTTATGCCTTCTCCAGGTTTATACATCTGCACCACTGTTTGTGCACAGCAAAAAAAAAGACACAAATGACCAGTCATCCTTGTAATAATCACCAACAACAAGCACATGGTGGTAAGGTTTTTTAAGATGGTTAATTGACAGATGTGATGTTGGCCATATCAACAAATATTTATAGTTTTAATTTTTGCTAAAAACACCTACATAAATGTTCAGTCTCATCCAATTGTTTTGCATGGCCAACATCACCAGTTCAAAACATAGGGCACCTTAATACTTTTTCACCCATTGTTAATGTGTACATTTTAGACCACTATATTTGTTAACGTTTTGGGCAGACCACTGACTGCCTTGAACAATGTATGAGTGTATTGGTCAACACATTTATTGTATTGTGTGTGTTGTTCCAAAGGAAGCTTCATACCCAATATGTAAATGTAGTAATTTGTATTTGTTAGAGTTCTTCGTGTTCGTACATTAATTATGGCTCAGAGTCCAACAATTCCCTCAAACTTATTACAACTGAGTAGTGAACGTTAGAAGCCACATACTTATACAAAAAGGTGAACAACATAGTTAAGTTTCGGCCACAATCTATTTATCAATTCCAACATGAATATTAAGAAGTAATGCATGTTGACGTAAAGCTATAGTAAGACCAATGCTAAATAATGACTAAATAGTGGCTGTCTTCAACCCCATACAGAACCAGCCATCATGACCGAGGATGCCCAGCAGGAAAGTGACCAGCAGGAAACCTACACACTACACCTGCAGCCCATCGATCCTACCCAGCCAACCACGCTGCAGGACATACCCCAACCACCCCAAACATCCCACAGCCCCCAATTGAGCACAACACCACCCCAGACACAAATGGGCCCTGAGTTTTGGAGCCGTTGGGGCCTCACAACAGGACCAAAACTATGCGTGCCTTAACACCCACAGCCAATACCTGGCAAGTCTGCCCCATCATCTGCCTAGACTGAGTCGAAACTCAAGCAGACTTAAAGTTCAGGTGGGCAGAATTGCCAATTCTATGAAGCAGATGAGGGCAGACAACTCCCAAATGCAAGCCAATCTCCAACGCATCATGGATGAACAACAGCGGCAGCACCAATCCCTAATTCAGCTAATCCAACACAACCAAATTGTAAACCACAACATGTCCAGAATAATAGCAAGCAACACTGCCGCTAATACGCAACTGACTGCAAGCCTCAATATACTCAGTCAAAGCCTTAATGTGTTGGCATCACACCAAGTCAGCTCTAGCTCGGGGACAACTACACCAAGCCAGACCCCAGTTCAATCCCCAGTTAGACGCTCCAGTAGAACCCGGACAACGAGCCAGCCCAATCCTCGACACCCAGCACACACACAAAAAAAAAAAAATAATCATGCCTGCTGATAATAGTTTGTACATTAAAAAATTATGTTTATTTGTTTGCACAAAAATGGCTGTGTTCAACTTAATAAATTGTTAACACGGAATATGTGTATTTTTTAATTAGCTACACAAACCACCTGCACATTAGTGTCTTGGGCCAGATGTCTATTGGTATAAATATATTGCCTGCCCCTAGGTGGCCTCAGCTCAACGTGTGTGTAATCTATGGCACCCAGCACATTGGGCATGGCCGCAAAATCAGATAAAGCTACCCTGACTGCATGCCACTGCGACTCCTGGGTAGGGAAGCAGAGAGAGGCATCTATGTGGCCATCCAAGACATCCAAAACCTGAGTGCACATTCCTAAATTTAAGGTGAGTGTCATGACCTGTGAAATCAATACAATACTGTGTTATATTACATTACAGAAGCAACACTTAGACATAGACGTGTATGTATGTTTTAACTCACCTGAATTAAATATTTAGAAAAGGTGGCCTGTGAGATACTAATGACATCGCCAGTCACAGGCTGGAAGCTGCCAGTAGACATAAAGTGCAACACAGCCAGGAGTTTGTGCAGGCCTGAGACAGAGCGAGAGCGTGCTGTCTCAGGGTCTAGGTTCAGTTTGGCAAGGTCATACAGACGGAAAATGTTATTTACATTTAGTCGGACCATCTGTATAACATGGTCATCAGCCAATTTGTTATCGTTTAAACGCCCACTAAAAAAACAAGCCATGTCCAGCCTACGCGGAACCTGTACAACCTGCTGACCATGTTGATTTTCCTGGCCTGGGTTTATTGTAGCCTCATGGAGCAGTGTCAGTTATCCCCCAGCAAATAAGACAGCAGTACTACACACAGTAGCAGCCATTTCAGAGTGAGAGAGGAGAAAAATGTGTTGGGGCCCCTTTTAAAGGTCCAAAAAGTCAGGTGTGAGTAATGTAGAATTGGCAACACATGTAAACACGCTTCTCAAAAGCAGGTCTATTTTTTTTTAGGCTTTTTGTACGATTAGTATTTTTTCACGGCCGCACATGCATTTTCACGGAAGAGATTTCAAATATGAATTAGTGATGAGCGAGGTTCGGTTTTACTCGGTTTTACTCGGTTTTACTCGGTTCTCAAAACGGCATCTTATTGGCTATCCAAAACACGTGACATCCGTGAGCCAATAAGATGCCGTTTTGAGAACCGAGTAAAACCGAGTAAAACCGAGTAAAACCGAATCCGCTCATCACTAATATGAATGGTTAGTAAATGACCGTGTTCAATACCTAAACAGCCGCGTTTGACCGATGGTGTATTCATTCGTAATTTTACTACACAGCCGTAATTAAAATACGAATGCCCTCATCACTGCCGTGATTTGAGTTTAGTAAATTCCCGAGATGACACTTTGAAGAAAAAACACCATCTCGGTCAAAATCGGGAGCTTAGTAAATATACCGCATTATGTGTAAGGATCACTACTGTGGGGGTTATGTGTAAGGCTGCTAATTATGTGTTGTAAACGCTGGTTTACGTACAGGACTAAAAGCAACACTTTAAAAAGACATTTCAGACACTTTAAATGAAGCCGCTGCGGCCGCAATTCTTGATCCACAACCTAAGTACTTATTACACCATTAACGTACAGAGTCCCGTACCATGTACGGACTTTGCGTACAAACGCCACGCTGGCTGTACAAAGTACACGCAGCGCGTACACACCCAAAGATACACCGTGAACCCTTAACAGCTATGCATGCGATAGTAATACACTTTAAACCTTAGCAGGGAAAGGAAAACACGACACCAGATTGTATTTAAACTGCTGGGTTCCGACACCACAACATATTATTACTGAAAGGGGGTTACAATAACAAAGCAATACAATACAAAAGAATAATGGCTACAGTCAATGGTACATACTTGTATGGATTTCGCCGCGCTACCCAGTCTGGTCCTCAGTCATCTAGATAGATAACTTTGAGAGTCTTGTGTGACCAGGCCTGCAGCTGGCTCCTTTTATACAATCTTCCAAAACTTAACACAATGGATACTGTAATCTCTTTGTCCATTGGACACAGGGATTGTCATTTACAATACAGGAGAGGTCATAGGTTGGTTTGAATAGGTGGGTGATGTCTGTTCAAGATGCACTTGTGGGTGGTCTCCTCTGGATTCCCGCCGCATACCTAATGTACAGTAAATACAGTTTATATCTATATTCTGCTCCTGCACATAACTATTCGCAGGAACGTGCGATCTTCTGCAAACCAACACCGGAATATTACCCTTAAAATACCCTACAGCTGGATACCAAACACCACCTTATAACCTTGTTCTGTCCCCTCCTATCCTGTAAAGGTGAATCCCTTTGTTCTGATACCATTTAAACTGTTGTAACTTGCTGGTGTGATGCGAGGAGACTATGTGTACATTGTGCACTATTTGGATTAAATATGTAACGTGTTTCGATAGCTTTTCCAGGCGTCCACAAACTCTACCATAAATACTCATACCACGCGCTAATGCGCAGGACCGCGGGAGCGACCATACGCAAATTGCGAATATGCGCATGCACGGCAGAACAAGTACACGCACGGAGGCCATCTGTGTGTAGTTTGTACATGATGTGTGTACTGCAATATTTTTCAACTTTGACAGTCCACCCTTTGGCAGTCACCAATAACTGCCACTACCTAATCAATAAACAGAAAAATATCTATACAATATCTACAGACGTTTGGATGGTCGGGAGAGAGTTGTAGGTTGGAAATATATGACCTAGTGGGATAGTAAAAGCATGTATGTATGAATCCATGTCTGAGGGGCATGTATCATCGTGCCGTATATGTTCTACATAAGCTTCGAGGTATTGCGAAGTATACATTAAATCCTTCTCATCCCGTATTAAGGGTCTGCAAATGGGCCAACAAACACTACCGAGCTCTTTTCAGCTTCTTGTTTCAACAAATGGGGTGCACATTTAGTTGATGATACATGGAGGGGGAAGCATATGTGAGTGCTAGTATATGTGGATATCACCTGTCGACTATGTGTGCCATTAGCTGGAGGTTGCAGAGATGAAGATATGACACATATATAAAAATACATTCACATAAACATTTTGGGTAGGGCTGATGTCTTTTCCGGATGCATGTATCTGGGCAGAGGGGGAGACAAAAGAAAAACGGGTGAAAGAAACAGGCCATGAAATTCATTTGCAATCCTTATCATAACACTGTCTCTATGGATGGGTCATGAATTAAATCTGCTGCTATAACAGCGCCCTCGCTCCTTAGACTCATCAAATTTGTGCCGTGCTTGCGCCGCATTAGAATTTGAACACACCTAAATATCGAACCAATAATTATGACGACTCCCAGGATACAAAGGAGAAACTTCTCCACACTCATAATGACATTCTGAGCACACTCTCCTAAACCTGAGAACCATGGCCCTCATTCCGAGTTGATCGGTCGCAAGGCGAATTTAGCAGAGTTACACACGCTAAGCCTACGCCTACTGGGAGTGTATCTTAGCTTCTTAAATTTGCGACCGATGTATTCGCAATATTGCGATTACAAACTACTTTGCAGTTTCTGAGTAACTTCAACCTTACTCTGCCTGTGCGATCAGTTCAGTGCTTGTCGTTCCTGGTTTGACGTCACAAACACACCCAGCGTTCGCTCAGACACTCCCCCGTTTCTCCAACCTCTCCTGCGTTTTTTCCGGAAACGGTAGCGTTTTCATCCACACGCCCATAAAACGCCGTGTTTCCGCCCAGTAACACCCATTTCCTGTCAATCACATTACGATCGCCGGAGCGATGAAAAAGCCGTGAGTAAAAATACTATCTCCATTGTAAAATTACTTGGCGCAGTCGCAGTGCGATTATTGCGCATGCGTACTAAGCGGAATTTCACTGCGATGTGATGAAAAATACCGAGCGAACGACTCGGAATGAGGGCCCATTTGCGTGGGTTCAACCATGTGACCCAGCCGGTCAGTTCATTACTCACAGTCGCTAAGGTAAGGTTGTGCTTCCTCCTGAACTCCCACTTCAACTGCAAGATATCGTCCATCTTTTGATCGATAATCTCCGTTGGGTCGTCAGTGCTGTTTGTAATATAAGTACAGCACTTCACACCATATTGAGTTGCCAGGGTAACACAGTACCCACCTGTCACGGCTGTGACATAATTAAGGACCATTCTGTGCTGAATCAGTTCCTTCTTGTAAGCTTGTAACTCCCTTCCCGTATACCTGAAGGTGTCGTCATACATCTCAGTGATATTATCTATCAAGTTCGCTAGCGCATGGATATACCTATAATTTATAGTTCCTCTGGCAGTACGGGTGATGTCTAATGCGAGAAGGAACTGAATCCCGGTGGATTCATGGATCAAATCAGAGGGTGCGTGCTCTGCTCTATCAATGAGGTGTCTCTTGATGATGTGTTCATAGTGAGTATGAGTATAAAGAGCCTGAGCGCTGCGGTGAACGTCTTTCATTTTATCATGGGTTATGGTCATGACCTCTGGTAGTACTCTCCCAATATAACACAATCCCTCTGAGCTCGGGGCAAGCCACTTGTACGCCTTCCTCCCACATATGAAATAGGCATCATCTGGGAGAACATAGGGGACAAAATATAACATCACCATATTACAAATTTTCCAAGTAAAGAAACCAGTCCCTAGTTCTCCCATCTGCTCAGTACAAGTATCGGGCTGGATGATATGAGCACAATACCCTGACGATACTTTTCCAACCCACATGGTCTTGCTTCCACGAGTATACCTATACCGGAAATACCTCCCACTGTTGGCTATTTGGCGTACAAGTTCAGAGTCTATGGGTATCCTATCAGCTCTGGATAAAAAGGTCAATGTCTGGTTATTCCACGTCACTTCCCAATTTCCCGGTTTTCGGTAATTGAAAATATTAAAACACAATAAGGACCTGTCTACATGATACTGGTGGAGCTTCAAACTAGGGGGCCTAGAGATATTGAATTTCTTGTCCACCGGTCTCCCACCCCGCAATTCGAGTACCTCATCTATTGCTAAAGGGTATGGTTCTAATCCTGACTTACTCTGACCTTGAGGTACTTGTGAGCACACCCAGAATTCTGTCTGGTTTAAGACCTTACCCACTAGTGAGTGGTAATCACTCAACGGATGGCGGTCCATGTCGATATTAAGGTTGGACTGACATCTCTGGATGCACCCATCCTCTACTATATTCTCACAATTCCTACAAATACAATATTCATCAGACAATAACCCCTCACAGTGCCTCCGAGCTCCCTGACTACCAGAGCGCTTACTGATGCCAGCCTTTACTAAAGTGATGTGCTGCTCCTGAGATCCTACAAATTCATACTCGCCATCAGAACCCATTCCAGATCCCTGCTCGACCTCTCTGGGACCCTCACCAAAACAAACTGTCCTGATCAAAACCAGAATTACTAACAGAACCCGAAACACAGTCTCTTGTGATCGATCCATTTCATTAGGGGAAAGGAGGAAAATAAGAAGGAGAAAAAGAAAGGAAAATGCAGGGGGAAGTGAAAAAAGAAAATGGTGCGACAACCGTTCTAGATCTTGTTACTCTCTGTGCTCAGATGCCCTTCAACAGTCCTGCCTCTCAACTTTCCCAGAACAAACACTCCAGTGATACGAGATTCTCTACACTCTGCTCTTTGTCACGAGTTCTCTCCGGGTCAGCGACCTTCTTGCAGTGGGACGAGTGGACCCAAGTCTCTCTTTCGGCGACCTTCAGTGCTGTCGTGCTGGTTAACAAGACTTGGTATGGTCCTTCCCACCTGTCTATGATGCAACCTGAGTGTAAGAAATTTCGAATAATCACATAATCCCCAGGCTCAATGTCATGACAATTACTGTTTGGTAGGTCAGGGATCACCAACTTTAAATTTCTTTGTTGATTTCTCAGCTGCTGGCTCATCCCAACCAAATATTTCACAGTCACTTCATTATTACATTTAAAATCATCCTGGGGGTCTATCATTACATGAGGTTGTCGACCAAAAAGAATTTCAAAGGGTGATAAGTTAAGGGGAGACATGGGAGTGGTTCTGATGCTGTACAACACTAGAGGCAAAGCTTCTGGCCACGACAATCCAGTCTCAGCCATTAATTTGCTCAGCTTGTTCTTAATAGTGCTGTTCACTCTCTCTACCTTTGCACTTGCCTGTGGATGGTACGGAGTATGCAGCTTGCTATTAATTCCCATCAGTTTGCACATGACCTGAAAGACTTCACCTGTAAAATGGGTACCCCTATCACTTTCAATTATTCTAGGGATACCATATCTACACACAAATTCCTGCACAATTTTCTTTGCAGTGAATGTAGCAGTATTTGTGGCAGCAGGGAACGCTACTACCCAGTTGGAAAATACATCAATACAAACTAACACATATTTCAAATTCCTACAGGGTGGTAACTGTATGAAGTCGATTTGTATTACCTGAAAAGGTCCATCTGTAGGAGGGATATGGGATGGCTCTGTTGGTATTGTCTTTCCAATATTCTTCCTCAAGCAAGTAAAGCATGTCATTGCTCTCTTACCTGCATGAGAAGAGAATCCTGGCGCACACCAGTAGGCTCTTACCAATTTGCACATACCCTCTTTGCCCAGATGAGTCAGACCGTGTGCCGCCTCAGCTAGGCTTGGAAGATATGCTCTGGGGGCCACTGGCTTACCTCGTCCACCTGTCCACAGTCCTGAGGACTCCTGGCCATACCCCTTTGCCCTCCAGACTGCCTTTTCCTGTAGGGAACACAAATTTTGCATTTCAATTAATTGTTGGGTGTTGATCATGTTAAATGTCATCAGTGATGTGATGTTCGTTTGTATGGGGGTGATTGCTGCTGATTTAGCAGCTTCATCTGCCCGGCTGTTACCAAGTGAAATTGGGTCTTGGTTGTAAGTGTGTGCTTTGCACTTGATAACAGCCACTCTGTCTGGTTCCTGTATTGCTGTCAAAAGCCTTTTGATGTGGGACGCATGCAATACAGGTATGCCAGCTGCTGTCATGAAATTTCTGAGGCGCCATAGGGCCCCGAAATCATGCACTACTCCAAAGGTGTACCTAGAATCTGTGTATATATTAGCTGACTTACCCTTGGCCAATTCACACGCTCTGGTTAGGGCAACCAGCTCAGCAACTTGTGCTGAGTGCGGTGGGCCCAGGGGTTCAGCTTCTATGATACCTTCATCATCTACAACTGCATATTCAGTGCACAAGCCTCCCGATTTTGTCTGTCTGTGGAAACTACCATCAGTGTAGAAGGTAAAGTCTACTCCTTCCAGTGGGTTGTCACTGATGTCAGGTCTCGCTGTGAAAGTCTGATTCAGGTATTCCATACAATCATGCATATCAATATCTGCACTAAATCCTCCTTCACCAACATTCTCATCCTCCACCCTTTGTGCCTGTCCAGGCACACTTGGCAAGTAAGTTGGAGGATTTAGTGAGCTGCATCTCTTAATGGTGATGTTTACCAGGGCCATCAGTGATAATTCCCACTTTGTAAACCGAGCAGATGAGACATGTCTGGTTTGGGCTGAGTTTAGTAAGGATGATACTGCATGAGGTGTATGAATGGTCAGGTCATGTCCTAACACTAAGTCCTCGCTTTTACTTACCAGCAAAGCTATTGCTGCAACACTTCGCAAGCAAGTGGGGAGAGACCGCGCTACAGTGTCCAACTGTGCACTGTAGTAAGCTACCGGTCTGCTGGCATCACCATGTCTCTGAGTTAAAACTCCTGCCGCGCACCCTGCACTTTCTGTACCGTACAATTCAAAGGGCTTCTCATAATCTGGCATACCTAATGCAGGTGCCTGTGATAGGCACTGTTTGAGTCTCTCAAATGCCAGTTCGGACTCATCTGTGTGCGAGATCCATTCTGGTTTGTTCGAAGAGACCATTTCTTGCAAAGGTAAAGCCAGTATAGAGAACCCTGGAATCCAGTTTCGACAGTACCCACACATTCCAAGGAAAGTGCGGATCTGTTGCTGCGTTTGTGGCAGAGTCAAGTCGCGAATCGCCTGTATTCTATCAGCAGTGAGGTGTCTAAGTCCTTGAGTCAAGCAATTTCCCAAATATTTGACCCTTGTCCGGCATAACTGCAACTTATCCTTTGAAACCTTGTGTCCCGTTTGGGAAAGATGAAACAGAAGCTGTTTCGTGTCTTTCAAGGACGATTCGAGTGAGTCAGAACACAACAATAAGTCATCGACATACTGTATTAGTACTGATCCGCTCTCAGGTTGAAAGGATTGTAAACAGTCATGCAAAGCCTGGAAGAAAATAATCGGGCTGTCAATGAAACCTTGGGGAAGCGAGTCCAGGTGTACTGTACTCCCCTGTATGTAAAGGCAAAAAGGTACTGGCTGTCAGGGTGAAGAGGGACATAGAAGAAAGCAGAACGGAGGTCAATGACAGTGAAGAATTTTGCAGTAGAGGAAATTTGCATGAGGATGACAGCTGGATTGGGAACTACGGGGAATTGGCTTTCAACTATCTTGTTTATCCCCCTTAGATCCTGCACTAGTCTGTAACCCCTCCCCCCACTCTTTTTCACAGGGAAGATGGGACTATTGGCGGTGCTGGACGTCCTGACTAGGATGCCCTGCTGTAGCAGCCACTCTATGACAGGGTACACTCCTAACTCTACCTCTGGCTTCAGAGGATACTGAGGGATTTTTGGAGCTATCCTACCATCTTTTACTTGTACTACTACTGGAACTACATTCGCCATCAATCCAGTGTCTTGTCCATCTTTGGTCCAAAGGGAACCCGGTATTTGTGAGATAATTTCCTCTACCTTTGATGGACACTTGTCTATAACAGTAGAATGCGACATTAGCCTTTGAGGGGTGTCTAATATATCTTGTACTTCTTGAGCGTGGTTCTCAGGTATATCCAAGAAGACACCCTCAGGAGTACAGTATATGACACACCGCATTTTACACAATAAATCTTTGCCGAGTAGATTAGTCGGAGCCGATGCAGCCAACAGAAAAGAATGTTTGGTTTGCAAGGGCCCTATCGTAATCTCTGCAGGTCTACTCAAAGGGTATTGTTGCACCGTTCCTGTTACTCCCATTGCTCGAATCATTTTTCCCGTGGTTTTTATACCTGATGTGGAATTCAACACTGACCTGGCCGCCCCAGTATCTACAAGAAATGGTAATGGTACACCAGCTTCATCAACCGTGACCTCAGGTTCACTACCAAGGCTAGCAATCAATTTCACTGGCTGCAGACTACAGTTGTGGCCTAACCCCTATTGTGTATGGGTACCCTCTCGCAGCGCATTGGCAGCTACAATATGTGAGGGGGGTAGCTGTGGTTTTTCGGAGGCCTGCCAGTCCCTCCTTGGTGGGTACCTCCTTGTTTCCCCTTTATGTGGCTCATAATCTCTTCTATATGGTCCCTGATCCCAATTATGTGAATTGTAGTGTGGTTCGTATTCTGGTCTAGGGGGTCGGTATACATTGTGTGTACCTTTATTCCTACAATCCTTTGCAAAATGTCTTTCCTTCTGACAATTATAACATTTTACTACACGTGGCTTACCATCAGGGGTCTGGGGTTTTAGCTGATGTGGTTTTGTTGTAAGAGCATTTATACTCACTGTCATCAGCTTATCCCCCTGAGACTCCCTGTGCTTACTGATGTTCCGGTCATGCTCGATAGCGGACTCTCTCAATGCAGCCACCGAGATACCTCTCCAGTTAGGTAGAGAGGTTTGTACCCTTGTTCTTAATGCCTCCTTCAACCCGTCCATTAATACAGTAACAGCTACCTCCCTGTGATGTGCATTATCTTTAATGTCCTCGATCCCAGTGTATCTAGCCATTTCCTGCAGTGCTCGATGGAAATATTCGGATGCCATTTCACCTTCCTTTTGTCTTATGGATAAAATTTTATTCCATTTGACAACAGTAGGGAAATACACTCCTAGTTGCAGATTGATTTGCTTTACGTTCTCCTGATTGTATTCATCAGTGAGAGGTACGTCTGCATCTAACTTACTGTCTGCTATGAATTTCGTGGTGTCAATATTTGAGGGTAAACACACTCATAGCACTGTTCGCCAATCTTTATTTGTAGGCTCATGGGTGTTACCTAACTCATTAATGAATCTCTGGCATACGACTAGATCTTTCCTGGGATCGGTAAATGCAGACATAATTTACCTTAACTCTGCCCGGGACCAGGGACAATGCATGGCAATGTTCCTGATGGGAGTTACTCCCTGAGCGTCAGTTCTCCCGTTGGGAACTTCAATCACCCTGACAGGATTTAATTCAATTACGTCCTTCTGGTTTGATTCTACAATGTGGGGAGCTATTGTTTCTGCATAGTGTATGGTACCGTACTTACCTGTGGACACGACCTCACTTATCCCTCTGGTAGGGGGCCTTGCTACAACTCTTGATGGTTGGGCCGTGCCCACCTGAGTATCTTGTATGGTGGCTGCTAGAGAGAGTGCCGATATCGTGCTGGGATCATCTTCCTGCTCATAATCCTGTGGAAAATGTAAAATGGGATACAGCTGGCAAGGGTTAGCGTTAGTACATTTATTAATCACATTTCTATCCTGTACCAATGCACCATTGCTTGTAGCCACTTTCTCCTCAACAATATATGATGGTGGTGGTGAGGTCGCCATTGTTTTCCCGCTAGGTTTGGAACCTGCTGCGCAAGCTAATTCCCTTTGCACATCCCCCTCTTGCTGCCATAAATTTAAACAATCTGTATGTCTAATCCTTTGTTTTCTGGATTTTATCAGACATATCCTTATCCTTAAGTTCTGCAATACCTCCGGTTCAAAGCTGCCCACCTTAGGGGATGGTACCCTATCTTTGTCAGTCATACGTAACCATTCATTGCAAAAAGCCTCCGTGTGTGAACCATACTTTTCACACATAATAAACCTTGCTGACCCTCTCGGTCGCAATTCTGACCTTCTCGGTCTCACTTCTTCAGCCTGAACCCTAGCTAAAAAACGCCCACTGCTTGTGCAATTGGATCCCATCGTGGACTTTTTTCCAGTAAACACAATCCCCAATGCACACCGCAGATAGACGGTGAAAGACACCTAGCGCTTTCACTCGCTCCTTCTCCGCTGAGTACTACGACTCACTCCAATAGTGACCACCGTGTACCCAATGAGGCCCCTATTGGTTTCTATTTACTGAAAGTGTTAGGAGTGACTTACCTTTTCCAGTAAATATCTGCCGCTGGAGATTTTCCTGAGAGAGACCAGCGAAAACTCCCTATACACTTATACACAAATCACGCTTGCGTATGCTCTATACAGCGCTAATGATACCGCGATTTTACGCAAACGCTCGTAAAAAGGGTATCAAGTTGCGCTATCTATCGCACCCACAAACGCGCGGTCCAAACGCACAGCGTATAGGTACTTGTTACCTATCTGCCGTACAACCACGGGTCAATGTACTAAATGTGACCCTCAGCTTGGAGCATAACAAAAAACCTTTATACTTCAATACTACACAATGCACAATTCCCTATTACGCTCCTCTGCAAATCTCCTCACGATTTGCATATTAAACCTTATACTAATGTGAGTCAGCCGCCTCACGCCACCAAGCCTCCACTCACTTGGTGTACCACACTACGGGATCCCGAATTCCCTGAGTTCAATATCCACTCACTCCTATGTTCGCTCACTCAAATACACTTTGGTTTTTCTGTACAGAAAATTTTAATTCATTCAGATAGGCAGCTTTACCCCCAGAGGCAATACAGTTTAAACAAAAGTTTTATACTAATCTGCTTTAGAAACCGAGTAGTTTTGTGCTATTGTAGCATGGCTACTGTCCCACCTTTAAACTAAACGACACTATTGTGTAATTTGTACTTAGCGCCCGCACTCGTACGCACTTTGCGTAAACACGCGACCGTGCGTGTCTCTTACGCTGCGTGCGCAGTCCTGTACTTTGTCCGAGACACGTGTGCAAAACCGTGCGACTGCAATAAAACAAATCCCACAACTCTATAAATGTGAGCAATGCTATCTATAATCGCTCACAAGCACAACCGCTTGTTCTTTGTAACCTTTAACGACCGGGCCAGACTTGTGTGTTATGCTTTATATTTACTTCCTTAAACACTGTTATTTTAGTTTTAACTATATAGCAACAAACGTATCCGGTTTCACACAGATCTAAATGAATCTAGCAATCTGAGTCTTATGTCAACAATGTGAGAGGGTATGCAAAGTATGGGTGTCTTTTGTGTACGCTATTTGGCGGCAAAAAAATTTCCACAGATTTTTAAATAGCTTTTTTCCTGTTGTTTTACGGGTTCTACCAGCACCTCTGCAAACCATACAGAGCAGACGTCATCTAATCAGCACACAAGTAGGGTTTTCAGTGTATGCATCGACCATGAAAAGGTTACGTAGGATACTTTCTGTCCACCCTTTTGCTGATAGATTAAGTCTGCTATGACCTGTTAGGCTGTGAGTATGTGGAATATTGGATGAGCCCCCAATTGTAAACGCTGGTTTACATACAGGAGTAAAAGCAACACTTTAAAAAGACATTTCATACACTTTAAATGAAGCCGCTGCAGCCGCTATACTTGATCCACAACCTACGTACTTATAACACCATTAGCGTACAGAGTCCCGTACCATGTACGGACTTTGCATACAAATGCCGCGCTGGCTGTACAAAGTACATGCAGTGTGTACACACCCAAAGATACACCGTGAACCCTTAACAGCTATGCATGCGATAGTAATACACTTTAAACCTTAGCAGGGAAAGGAAAACACGACACCAGATTGTATTTAAACTGCTGGGTTCCGACACCACAACATATTATTACTGGAAGGGGGTTACAATAACAAAGCCATACAATACAAAAGAATAATGGCTACAGTCAATGGTACATACTAGTATGGATTTCGCCGCGCTACCAAGTCTGGTCTTCGGTCATCTAGATAGATAACTTTGAGAGTCTTGTGTGACCAGGCCTGCAGCTGGCTCCTTTTATACAATCTTCCAAAACTTAACTCAATGGATACTGTAATCTCTTTGTCCATTGGACACAGGGATTGTCATTTACAATACAGGAGAGGTCATAGGTTGGTTTGAATAGGTGGGCGATGTCTGTTCAAGATCCACTTGTGGGTGGTCTCCTCTGGGTTCCCGCGCGCATACCTAATGTACAGTAAATACAGTTTATATCTATATTCTGCTCCTGCACATAACTATTCGCAGGAACGTGCGATCTTCTGCAAACCAACACCGGAATATTACCCTTAAAATACCCTACAGCTGGATACCAAACACCACCTTATAACCTTGTTCTGTCCCCTCCTATCCTGTAAAGGTGAATCCCTTTGTTCTGATACCATTTAAACTGTTGTAACTTGCTGGTGTGGTGCAGGGAGACTATGTGTACATTGGGGGTAATTCCAAGTTGATCGCAGCAGGATTTTTGATAGCAATTGGGCAAAACCATGTGCACTGCAGGGGAGGCTGATATAACATGTGCAGAAAGAGTTAGATTTGGGTGGGTTATTTTATTTCTGTGCAGGGTAAATACTGGCTTCTTTATTTTTACACTGCAAATTAGATTGCAGATTGAACACACCCCACCCAAATCTAACTCTCTCTGCACATGTTATATCTGCCTCCCCTGCAGTGCACATGGTTTTGCCCAATTGCTAACAAAAATCCTGCTGCGATCAACGTGGAATTACCCCCATTGTGCACTATTTGGATTAAATATGTAATGTGTTTTGATAGCTTTTCCAGGCGTCCACAAACTCTACCGTAAATACTCATACCACGCGCTAATGCGCAGGACTGCGGAAGCGACCATAAACAAATTGCGAATATGCGCACGCACGGCAGAACCATCTGTGTGTAGTTTGTACATGATGTGTGTACTGCAATATTTTTCGACTTTGACAGTGTGTAGAGAGGGTGTGAAAATATATTAATTTATAGTTTGCTAATATAAAGTTGTGAGGCCACGCCCACTTTTCCAGGAGAGCTTCTTTGGCATGCACAATTGGGGCACTTTGACATTTTCTCGCTCAGGGTGCTAATAGGCCTGGAGCCGGCCCTGTCTTGGAGCAATTTTTCTTTGTTGTAACGTGTCTCCCCACCTACACTGTCAGGTATTGCCGATGTAGAAGCTGCAGCTCACATGGCTTCTCCCATAAAAATTAAAATTAAAAATGGAATACTGGTGCTCTATGTATGTCAGCATGCACCATTCAGTATAGTTCATAAATCCTAGATGATGGAACAGCATCTCATCACTGGCCTGATCTCAAAACTGTACACATTAGGGCTCATTTACATAGTCTGCAGTTAGGTGCACAATTTGCACTAAACCATAGAACAAATCATATGCTTGCTATTATTGTCTACCCTGCACAAGACATAAAAGTTTCACTGCAAATTTCGTACCTAAATATAACCTTAGTAAATGAGCCATTGTAAAGCTGAAGGCCCTAAACAGGCCTTTTATCAGATGCTCATTAGCACAATGCATAATTGCATAAGACATTAGCATATAGATGTAAAAAGTTACTGTTTACTGTAGGCACTGCTTATTTAGCTGTATTCAGGGGTTAAAGTGAGCCGGAACGGGGCGTAACTGCGTTCCGTCAGTTCCACTTGGAGACGGAACGCAGTTCTGCCTCCTCCAGCTCACCTAACCCGATGTGTACCCGGCGCCACACAGGGTGATGCCGGGCGCCCGATGAGATTGTGTTACCAGAGGGGCCCGGCTCACTCTCCACATCGGAAGCCAGCGGCAGGAGCTCGCTACTGAGCTCCGGCTTCCGGCTCCCAGCTCTGTCAGTGTGCACTATGGGAGAGACATCATGAAGTCTCTCCCATAGTGCCAAGGAGTGGACACCAGGAAGGACTGCAGCGGTCGGACGTGAGAGCGGGGCTTGGTGAGTATTGTGTTTTGTTTTATATATATATATATATATGTGTGTGTGAGTGCTTCTACTGGTGGCAAGCTACTGGGGGCAAACTACAAGGGGGCAAGCTATAAGGGGGCAAACTACAGGGGGCAAACTACAAGGGGGCATTACTTCTGGGGGCAAGCTACATGGGGCAAGCTACAGGGGGCAAGCTACAGGGGGCAAACTACAGGGGGCAAACTACAAGGGGACAAACTACTGGGGGCAAGTTACTGGGGGCAAACTACAAGGCGGCAAGCTACTGGGGGCAAACTACAAGGGGGCAAGCTACTGAGGGCAAACTACAAGGGGCATTACTACTGGGGGCAAACTATAAGGAGGAAAACTACAAGGGGTCATTGCTACTGGGGGCATAACTAAAGGGGCATTACTACTTGGGGGCATTACTACTTGGGGCAAGCTACTGGGGGCATAACTACAAAGGCTAAACTACTGGGGACATTACTACTTGGGGCATTACTAATGGGGCTAACTACTGGGGCAAACTACATAGGGGCTAAACTACAGGGGCTAAACTACTGGGGGCATTACTACTGGGGGGGCTAAACTACTGGGGGCATAACTACAGGGGGTATTACCACTGGGGGCTAAACTACATGGGGAAAACTACACGAGGGCTAAACTACTGGGGGCATTACCACTGGGAGGCTAAACTAAAGGGGGGGTAAACTACTGGGGTCATAACTGCAGGGGCATTACCACTGGGGGCTAAACTACTGGGGAAATAACTACTGGGGCTAAATGACTGGAGGCATTACTACAGGTGACATTACTACTGGGGGCAATACTACACAGGGGCATTACCATTAAGGGCATTACTAATGGGGGCACTACTAATGAGGGCATTGTAAAGAGGGGACTTCATAAGGGCCATCGCTCCTGGGGACATAAGGGGCACTACTACTGGGGGCATTGCATAAGGGGCACCACTACTGTGGGCTCTATATAAGGGGCACTACCACTGTGGGCACTACCAGTACAGTGGACATTGCATAAAGAGCACTAATAGTGTGGGCATTCTATAAAGGGCGCTACTGCTGTGGGCATTATGTGTATTATGGGGTGCTACTACTGTGGGCATAATGTGTATTAGGGGTGCTACCACTGTGGGCATTATTACTATTGTGTGACCATGGCCCTTCTTTAGACCACGCCACCTTTTTGGTGCGTGTGCCTTAGGCGCGCGCAATACTTTTATTACATAGGCGCCGGGGGGAAGGGGGGGGGGGAATTCCACCACCTCTCTAGGACCACTTTAAGCACTGGCTGTATCTCCATGCAATATACCTATGCAATGTACCTGCATCATTAAAGCAAACTGTACAAGGATGCTTCTATGCAGGTGGTAGCCAGAAATTGATGGACCCCATAGCAATATTTTGAAGGGGCCCTGTCCGACATTATATACACCTATCCGCAGCAGTTGTAAATTGTATGCCCCATAATAGTGCCCTGGTTGATTTTCTGAGCCATAGTAGTGCCTTAGTTAATTTTATGCCCCATAGTAGTGCACTAGTTTATTTCATGAACCATAGTAATGCCCTAGTTCACATTACAGTATGTCATATTGTAGGGCTGCCAGTACACATTATGTAACACAGTAACCCCAATTCCTATTATGCCATAGATTGCCCCAGTTCATATTATGTCACATTACAGTGCCTCCACTTGATATTGTGCCACATTACAGTGCCCACAGTTCATATTATGTAACATTATAATGCCAGTTCATTTTATACCACATCACAATGATCAAGACCAGGGGACAAAGAGAATAGTTTTGGATTCCATATAAGAAGCCACGTGTCACCGCCATTTTCACTCTGGACTTGCAGAGTGAGGAAGACAGACCTCTGTCTCTCTCTGTGGGTGGTGGCATCAGGTGGTGTCAGTGTGTGCTCTCTAGGGGATCTGTCCTGTCCCTGTGCTGTTAGGGCTGCTGTCCTGGTTGTCACTGGTGTTTCATGTGCTGTTAGGGGTGCTGCAGCTATACATGGGTGTTGCTGTCCTGGCTGTCACTGTGCTGTACTATGCTGTACAGGGGCACTGACCTCCTGTATGCTGTGAAAATACAGGGGTGCTGGCCATGTACTGTATGGTGTAAAAATACAGAGGTGCTGTTGTTAAAATAAAAGTACACTGCCCTGTTTTGTATACTGTAAAAATTCAGGGGTGCAGTGAAAATAAATGTACACTGGCCCTGTCTTGTATGCTGTAAAAATTCAGGGGTGCTGTTGTTAAAATAAAAGTATACTGGCCCTTTCCTGTATGCTGTAAAAATACAGGGGTGTTGTTGTTAAAATAAAAGTACACTGGCCCTGTCTTATATGCTGTAAAAATACAGGGGTGCTGTTGTTAAAATAAAAGTACACTGGCCATGTCTTGTAAAAATACAGGGGTGCTGTTGTTAAAATAAAAGTACACTGGCCATGTATTGTATGCTGTAAAATTACAGGGGTGCTGTGAAAATAAAGGGGCACTATTCTGTGTGCTGTAATAATAAAGGGGTGCTGTCCTGTGAAATGGAGAACAAAAATTCGGAGGAAAAAATAGTGGAAGCTCAGGAACCACTTCCAGTTCCTAGTATTAGTGCTGAAGCTGCTGCTGCCACCAGTCATGACATTGATGATGCAATTCCATCAATGTCATCTGCTAAGGCCAATGCTCAATGTCATAGAGGGCATGTAAAATCCAAGAAGCAAAAATTAATAACCAGAAGAAAAAAATAAATTATCTGATGAGAAACGTAAAATTGGCAATATGCCATTCCGACACGAAGTGGCAAGGAAAGGTTAAGACATTGGCCTATGTTCATGACTGGTGGTTCAGCTTCTCATAAGGATGGAAGCCCTCCTCCCTCTCAAAAAATGAAAAAAGTTAAGCTTGTTAAAACAGGAAAAAACAACTGTGTGCGTTCAGAGATATCACAAATCCCCAAGGAGAGTCCAGTTGTGATGTCTAGGCCTGACGTTCCCAAGACTGTATGGAAAGAGGAGGCTCCTACCACCATTTGTACGCCCCCTGCAAGTGCCAGTCCAGTTACTGATATTGAGATTGAGGATGTCACTGTAGAAGTACACCAGGATGATGAGAATATTGAAGTAGCTGGCGCTGAGGAGGAAGTTGACGATGAGGATTCTGATGGTGATGTAGTTTGTTTAAATAAGGCACCAGTGGAGACAGATGTTGTCCATGGGATGAAAAAGGCCATTGTCATGCCTGGGAAAAATACAAAAAAATATCTTAATGACTTAAACAGTAATGAACACAAGTGACTCAGATGTAATACTGATATAGGCAATTAGGGGCCCTTATATCATACAAGGTAACAGCAGTGGTAGCGGTACTTATCAGGAGTTATCTCTAGTGGTGAGGGATGGAGGACTGCACAGCCGTGTAGTCTGACTGCCGCTGTAGTGAAGATGCGGCACCCAGCTCAGTGTCAGATCCGGAGCCACATTGCATGCCATGAAGCACTGTGAGTCTCTGTAGCTGAGATTTGCTCCTGGTCTCAGCTCTGCATGCTTGCACACACCAGGACTCAGTCTCTCTTACTCTCTCACTCTAAAATGGAGGAGCAGGGATTACACATACTAAGCTCCGCCTCCAAGAGAGACTGGCACTAGGGAACCAACACTAGGGGATGTGCCCATAGACTGCTGTGTAGAAGGAGACAAGCACAGAGCGCACCATGTCCTAACAAAAAAGCTACCTCTTCGATGTGGAATTATTTCTCCACAAATCAGGACAACAGGTGTCAGCCATGTATTGCCTTTGTCAATCCATAATAAGTAGGGGTAATGACGTTAACCACCCTGAAACATCCTCCCTTATACGTCAACTGCAGCGCAATCATTATAAGTCATTGTCAAGTTCAGAAACTTTGGGTAAATCCCTTCTTCCTGTTGTACCCAAGCTCCTGCTATCCACACCACCAACTCCTTCAACGTCAATTTCCTCCTCAGTCAAGAATGTAAGTAGTCCTGCAGGCCATGTCACTGGCGTGACTGACGAGTCCTCTCCTATCCGGGATTCCTCCGGAGGATCCTTGAGTGGTACATCTACTGCTGCTGCTGTTGCTGCTGCTGGGAGTCGATCGTCATCCCAGAGGGGAAGCCGGAAGACCACTTGTACTACTTCAACTAAGCAATTGACTGTCCAACAGTCCTTTGCGAGGAAGATGAAATATAACAGCAGTCACCCTGTTGCAAAGCGGATTACTGAGGCCATAACGACTATGCTGGTGCTAGACGTGCATCCAATATCCACCATTAGTACAGTGGGATTTAGACAGTTGATGGACATCCTGTGTCGCCAGTACCAAATCTTATCTAGATTCAACTTCACTAGGCAAGCGATTCCTGGACTGTACAGGTACATTAAGAAAAGTGTCCTCAGTGTCCTGAATAATGCGGCTGTACCCGCTGTCCACTTAACCACGGACATGTGGAGCAGGGCAAACTAAGGACTACATGACTGTGACAGCCCACTGGGCAAATGTATTGCCTTCCGCAGCAACAACAGAGGCATACCACTGACAACCTCTTACGGAAACTGAGGGACATCATCGCACAATGACTCTCCTGGTGATTTGTGATATCTGACAACGCCACCAATATTGGCCCTCATTCCGAGTTGTTTGCTCGCTTGCTGCTTTTAGCAGCATTGCAAATGCTAGGCCGCCGCCCTCTGGGAGTGTATCATAGCTTAGCAGAATTGCTAACGAAAGGTTAGCAGTTCTGCTATTAAATATTTCCCTGAAGTTTCTGAGTAGCTCCAGACCTACTAATAGATTGCGATCACTGCAGACTGTTTGGTTCCTGGTTTGACGTCACAAACACGCCCTGCATTCAGCCAGCCACTCCCCCGTTTCCCCAGCCACTCCTGCGTTTTCATCTGGCACGACTGCGTTTTTTAGCACACTCCCGGAAAACGCTCAGTTACCACCCAGAAACACCCACTTCCTGTCAATCACTCACCGATCAGCACAGCGACTGAAAAGCGTCGCTCTGCCCTGTGTAAAATTGCATAGTTTTGTGTTAAAGTACGTTGCGAGTGCGCCCTGCGGCCCTTACGCATGCGCAGAACTGTTGGTTTTTAGCCTGATTGCAATTCTGCTAAAAACGGCAGCGAGCGAACAACTCGGAATGACCACAATTGTGCGTGCATTACATCTGAGCAAAAAAGATTTTTTTTTTTTAAACAACAGGGGCGTGCAGGAGATGCTGTCAGTGGCCTGAAAAATTGTGGGCCACTTTCGACATTCAGCAACTGCATGCCGAAGACTGGAGCACCAGCAAACACTCCTGAACCTGTCCTGCCACCACCTGAAACAAGAGGTAGTAATGAGGTGGAATTCAACACTCTATATGCTTCAGAGGATGGAGGAGCAGCAAAAGGCCATTCAAGCCTATACATCCACCTACGATATAGGCTAAGGAGGAGGAATGCTCCTGACTCAACTGCAGTGGAGAAAGATTTCTGTGTTGTACAAGGTTCTCCAACCCTTCGAACTTGCCACACATGAAGTCAGTTCAGACACTGCCAGCTTGAGTCAGGTCATTCCCCTCATCAGGCTTTTGCAGAAGCAGCTGTAAAAATGTAAGGAGTAGCTAATATGGAGCGATTCCGTTAAGTATGTGGGACTTGTGGATGGAGCTCTTAATTTGCTTGTCAGGATTCTTCAAGGGTGGTCAATCTGTTAAAATCAGAGCACTACATTTTGGCCACCATGCTCCATCCTAGGTTTAAAGCCTACATTGTATCTCTCTTTCCAGCGGACACAAGTCTGCAGAGGTGCAAAGACCTGCTGGTGAGAAAATTGTCAACTCAAGCGGAACGTGACCCGTCAACAGCTCCTCCTTCATTTTCTCCCGCAACTGGGGCTGCGAAGAAAAGGATAAAATTTCCTAGCCCACCCGCTGGCAGTGATGCAGGGCAGTCAGGAGCGATAGCTGACATCTGGTCCGGACTGAAGGACCTGCCAACGATTACTGACATGTCTGCTGCCACTGCATATGATGCTGTCACCATTGAAAGATTGGTGGAGGATTGTATCGGTGACAGCATCCAAGTAGGCATGTCAGACTGTCTATATGTATACTGGCAGAAAAAAAGAGGCAATTTGGAGGCCATTGCACAAACTGGCTTTATTTTACCTAAGTTGCCCACCCTCCAGTGTGTACTCAGAAAGACTGTTTAGTGCAGCCGGTAACCTTGTCAGCAATCGGCGTAGGAGGTTACTTCCACAAAATGTGGAGAAGATGATGTTCATCAAAATTAATTATAAATTCCTCCAGGAAGACGTTTACCAGCAATTGCCTCCAGAAAGTACACAGGAACCTGTGATGGTGGATTCCAGTGGGGACGAATTAATACTCTGTGAGGAGGAGGAGGATGTACACAGTGAAAGGGGTGAGGAATCAGAGGATGAGGATGAGGTCGACATCTTGCCTCTGTAGAGCCAGTTTGAGCAAGGAGAGATTGATTGGTTCTTTTTTGGTGAGGGCCCAAACAAACCAGTCATTTCAGCCACAGTTGTGTGGCAGCCCTGTCGCTGAAATGATTGGTTGTTAAAGTGTGCATGTCCTGTTTATACAACATAAAGGTGTGTGGAAGGGCCCAAGGACATTTCCATCTTGCACCTATTTTTTTCTTTGCATTATGTGCTCTTTGGGGCCTAGTTTTTAAAACTGCCATCCTGTCTGCCACTGCAATGCCACTCCTAGATGGGCCAGGTGTTTGTGCCACCCATTTGTGTTGCTTAGCTTGTTTTATATTGTTTTCAAAAAAATCCCGATCCAAAACCAAAACCCGAAAGGGTGGTTTTGGCAAAACCAATCCAGATCCAAAAACACGAACGGAGATCCAGATCCAAAACAAAAAAAAACACAAATCCCGGAAAGTGTCCACTGCACATCTCTAGATAGGACGGACATGCACTGCCAGCCCTTCTCACTGCCATAATGATAATGCGACAAATTTAGGAAGTACATGACAGCATCATATAACACATTACAGTACAAGTCTGAAATATACTACAAAGTGGTAATGGTGGATAGTATATATTGTAGTATCTATGAAGATAGTTTAAGTGCATTAGCTAGATGAGGTAGTGTACCTTTAAGAATCTGGCTGCACAGATGAACATGTGATCAGGAAGTAGAAGGACAGTAAAGAGAAGGAGAGCAGCATGTGGAGTTGATGTCTATCTGTAACCATGCAAGTACTACTTACTAGTGATGAGCGGGTTCGGTTCCTCGGAAACCGAACCCCCCCGAACTTCACCCATTTTACACGGGTCCGAGGCATACTCACATTCTCCCGTATGGCTCGGTTAATCCGAGCGCACCCGAACGTCATCATCCCGCTGTCGGATTCTCGCGAGATTCGGATTCTATATAAGCAGCCGCGCGTCGCCGCCATTTTCACTCGTGCATTGGAAATGTTAGGGAGAGGACGTGGCTGGCGTTCTCTCCATTTATTAATAATATTTGTGCTGCAGTGCTTATTGCTTAATTGTGGGGACTGGGGAGCAGCTGTATTATATAGGAGGAGTACAGTGCAGAGTTTTGCTGACCAGTGACAACCAGTATACGTTGTCTGCCTGAAAAACACTCCACATCTGTGCTCAGTGTGCTGCATATATCTGTGCTCACACTGCTTAATTGTGGGGACTGGGGAGAAGCTGTATTATATAGGAGGAGTACAGTGCAGAGTTTTGCTGACCAGTGACCACCAGTATACGTTGTCTGCCTGAAAAACACTCCATATCTGTGCTCAGTGTGCTGCATATATCTGCGCTCACACTGCTTAATTGTGGGGACTGGTGAGCAGCTGTATTATATAGGAGGAGTACAGTGCAGAGTTTTGCTGACCAGTGACCACCAGTATACATTGTCTGCCTGAAAAACACTCCATATCTGTGCTCAGTGTGCTGCATATATCTGTGCTCACACTGCTTAATTGTGGGGACTGGGGAGCAGCTGTATTATATAGGAGGAGTACAGTGCAGAGTTTTGCTGACAGTGACCACCAGTATACGTTGTCTTCCTGAAAAACACTCCATATCTGTGCTCAGTGTGCTGCATATATCTGTGCTCACACTGCTTTATTGTGGGGACTGGGGACCACCAGTATATTATATAGGAGGAGTACAGTGCAGAGTTTTGCTGACAGTGACCACCAGTATACGTTGTCTGCCTGAAAAACACTCCATATCTGTGTTCAGTGTGCTGCATATATCTGTGCTCACACTGCTTTATTGTGGGAACTGGGGACCACCAGTATATTATATAGGAGGAGATCAGTGCAGAGTTTTGCTGACCAGTGACCACCAGTATATATAGCAGTACGGCACGGAAGGCCACTGCTCTACCTACCTCTGTGTCGTCAAGTATACTATCCATCTAGATTCTATACCTGTGGTGCATTTTAGTTTAGCAGTTTGCTGACAGTGACCACCAGTATACTATATATAGCAGTACGGTACGGAAGGCCACTGCTCTTCCTACCTCTGTGTCGTCAAGTATACTATCCATCCATACCTGTGGTGCATTTCAGTTGTGCGCAGTATATATAGTAGTAGGCCATTGCTATTGATACTGGCATATAATTCCACACATTAAAAAATGGAGAACAAAAATGTGGAGGGTAAAATAGGGAAAGATCAAGATCCACTTCCACCTCGTGCTGAAGCTGCTGCCACTAGTCATGGCCGAGACGATGAAATGCCATCAACGTCGTCTGCCAAGGCCGATGCCCAATGTCATAGTAGAGAGCATGTAAAATCCAAAAAACAAAAGTTCAGTAAAATGACCCAAAAATCAAAATTAAAAGCGTCTGAGGAGAAGCGTAAACTTGCCAATATGCCATTTACGACACGGAGTGGCAAGGAACGGCTGAGGCCCTGGCCTATGTTCATGGCTAGTGGTTCAGCTTCACATGAGGATGGAAGCACTCATGAAAACTGCAGTGCCACTCCTAGATGGGCCAGGTGTTTGTGTCGGCCACTTGTAGTCACACAGCGACCTTGGTGCGCCTCTTTTTTTCTTTGCATCATGTGCTGTTTGGGGACTATTTTTTTGAAGTGCCATCCTGTCTGACACTGCAGTGCCACTCCGAGATGGGCCAGGTGTTTGTGTCGGCCACTTGTGTCGCTTAGCTTAGTCACACAGCGACCTTGGTGCGCCTCTTTTTTTCTTTGCATCATGTGCTGTTTGGGGACTATTTTTTTGAAGTGCCATCCTGCCTGACACTGCAGTGCCACTCCTAGATGGGCCAGGTGTTTGTGTCGGCCACTTGGGTCGCTTAGCTTAGTCACACAGCTACCTCATTGCGCCTCTTTTTTTCTTTGCATCATGTGCTGTTTGGGGACTATTTTTTTGAAGTGCCATCCTGTCTGACACTGCAGTGCGACTCCTAGATGGGCCAGGTGTTTGTGTCGGCCACTTGGGTCTTTGTGTCGGCCACTTGGGTCGCTTAGCTTAGTCACACAGCTACCTCATTGCGCCTCTTTTTTTCTTTGCATCATGTGCTGTTTGGGGACTATTTTTTTGAAGTGCCATCCTGCCTGACACTGCAGTGCCACTCCTAGATGGGCCAGGTGTTTGTGTCGGCCACTTGGGTCGCTTAGCTTAGTCACACAGCGACCTTGGTGCGCCTCTTTTTTTCTTTGCATCATGTGCTGTTTGGGGACAATTTATTTTAAGTGCCATCCTGTCTGACACTGCAGTGCCACTCCTAGATGGGCCAGGTGTTTGTGTCGGCCACTTGTGTCGCTTAGCTTAGCCATCCAGCGACCTCGGTGAAAATTTTAGGACTAAAAATAATATTGTGAGGTGTGAGGTGTTCAGAATAGACTGAAAATGAGTGGAAATTATGGTTATTGAGGTTAATAATACTATGGGATCAAAATTACCCCCAAATTCTATGATTTAAGCTGTTTTTGAGGGTTTTTTGTAAAAAAACACCCAAATCCAAAACACACCCGAATCCGACAAAAAATTTACAGGGAGGTTTTTACCAAAACGCGTCCGAATCCAAAACACGGCCGCGGAACCGAATCCAAAACCAAAACACAAATCCCGAAAAATTTCCGGTGCACATCACTACTACTTACCAATAAGAAATAAAATACATAATCTTCATACTGCATGATTCATTGAAGTACAGAGATGTAGATCAGGACATAACAACTGGCGACAAGGATAAACTTTTAACTACTTACACTCAGCTACTGTACATTCCTCTTAGTCACCATGGCTGACATGCTAGCATTAATCCCTCAGTTTCTGCATACTGATGCCCCTCATGCAGCAGAGTTATGGAGAAAATGGCTTGCCCAGTTTGATCACTATATTGAAGCTATGGGGTTACTTCTGATAGCAAAAAGAAAAGCATGCTTCTTCTCAGTGCTGGCTCCAAGATTTATGAACTGTATGATACTTTGCCAGAGGCAGACACCAGGGATTATAACAAATGCAGGGACTCTCTGACTGCCTATTTTGCCCCTAAATGCAGCCTGTCACATTCAAAATACCTATTCAGGACAGCTATGCAACTGCAAACTGAATCTGTTGAAGAATACATTACTAGATTACGGATTCTTGCCAAAACTTGTCAGTTCCATCATGTAGAGGATGAAATTAAGCAGCAGCTAATCGCATTTGGCACATGTGGAAAGTTGCGCAGACGTGCTCTTACATCTGAAATAATGCTGACTGAGCTGCAGCAATATGCTACAAGTCTAGCACTTTCAGAGACACATGCTAAAGACATGGAGACTGAGGGGCATGACCCAGCTGCAAGTATGCAATAAATTGCACACTGACACAAGTACCATTCTGGAGACAGGGAAATCTAGATCATGTTACAGGTGTGGTCACTCCTATCCACATTCAGGAGACTGTCCTGCCATAGGTAAAATTTGCACTGCATGTGGCAAAATGAATCACTTTTCCTCTGTTTGTAAATCTAAGGAAATCAAGTCTACACCTAGACAATCTTCACAGCAGTTTAAATGCAGGCGAAAGACAGTGCGTTGTGTGGATCAACATTCTACAGGGGATCCGTCTGCAGAATCATCTGACAGTGATGACAAGTCAGAAGGATTTATCTACATGATTCATCAAGTTGGAAAAAACAAGGTCAGTCCAAAAACTGCCATCACTCTAGAACACACTTCTGTTGACTTTCTCATAGATTCCGGTGCTTCTGTAAATATAATGGATGCTACCAGTTTCAAGAAGCTGCATGGCAGAGTAATTTTGAATCCAACATCTGTGAAAATATTCACCTATGGTAATAAACGACCTCTTCCACTAACGGGTTCTTTTGACATAATTGCACGCAAAAATGACAAAATGACAAAAACTGTATTTTATGTCACTAAGTATGCAAGAGGTAATCTTTTGGGATTGGATACTGCATTAGAGTTGGATCTTATACAAATTGTGGCACACACTCATGATTCCGCACATGTCTTACATGACCCTCCCAATCTCACTCCTGTCCTACATGATCCAAAACCATTACGAAGTGATGTGGATGTTTTACTACGGGAGTATGATGATCTTTTTCATGGCATTGGAAAACTTAAAGACTATCAAGTTCATCTTCACATTGATCACTCAGTTATCCCAATTGCTCAAGAACATCGGCGTATTCCTATCAACATAAGGAAGCAAGTGGAAGAAGAAATTCAGGCCCTTGAAGACTTAGATATAATTGAAAAGGTATCTGGTCCGACACCATGGGTTTCCCCTATTGTGGTAGTGCCCAAACCAGGTCAACCAAATGTAGTGAGAATATGTGTTGATATGCGTCGTCCTAATGTTGCCATTAAAAGAGAGCGCCATATTACTCCTACTATGGATGATATCATACATCGACTCACAGGTGCAAGTTTCTTTTCGAAATTGGATTTAAATAAAGGTTATCATCAACTGGAACTTGATGAAGAGTCATGGCAAATAACAACATTCTCAACTCGTGTTTGGTTACGACGATACAAACGGCTATCATTTGGAATTGTATCTGCAATAGAGGTGTTTCAAAATGCTATCCGTCAGGTTATACAGTCAGTTCCGAATGCCATCAATTGCAGTAATGATATCCTGGTTTTTGGAGAAACACGCCAGGAACATGATGTAGCTCTGCGTCAAGTGTTGCAGTGTCTTCAAGCCAAAAACTTAACACTGAATAAAGATAAATGCGTCTTTTTCAACAGAAGCTCAAATTTTTTGGCACATCTTTTCTCAAGATGGAGTTGGTCCTGATCCACAAAAAGTCCAGGCTATCACAAATATGTCCAAACCTGCTAATGCTGGTGAGGTCAAGTCGTTTCCTGGGATGACTAACTATTGCTCCCAATTCATTCCAAATTACGCTACTCTGACTGCCTTACTTAGGAACTTACAAAGAAAAATGCAAAATTCATATGGACTTCCTCTTTTTATTTTCAACTGATGAGGAACAAGAATTCCGAACACTTCATAAACATTGTCAAGAACTTACTGTACATGATGATTCGATCATTCTCAGAGGTGACAAAATTGTTATTCCAGCTGTTTTGAAAAAGAGGGTAATTGATATTGCCCATGCCAGTCATTTAGGAATCTTAAAGACCAAACAACTTTTACGTGAAAAGGTATGGTTTCCCTCCATGGAGCAACTTGTTAAATCGGAAATCCTTAACTGTATGACATGCACCCTTATTTCTACGCAAACTAGCAATGAACCATTGTGGATGACTAATCTACCTGACAATGTCTGGGAAAATGTCGATGTTGATTTCTATGGACCATTATACAATGGTAAATACGTACTAGTTGTTGTGGATGAATATTCAAGATATCCTGTTCTTGAAATAATATCTTCAACGTCTGCCACATCTGTCTTACCAGCGTTGGATAGAATATTTACTACTTATGGAATTCCAGGAATAATAAAGACTGATAATGGTCCGCCATTTCAAGGTGATGATTTCAGCAAATTCATGAAACATTTTGGAATTCGACATCAAAAAATCACTCCCCTGTGGCCACAGGCTAATGGTCTTGTTGAACGTTTCATGCGTATTCTGGGAAAGCAAATAAAGATTTGTAAAGTATCCCGAATTCCAATTCAACAATCTCTAAATCAATTTCTCAGACAATATCGCTCAGTGCCTCATTCCACAACAAATGTCCCTCCTCAGACATTAATGTTTCAAAGAAAAGTAATCAGATCCACTCTTCCAGAAATCCATTTGACTCCTTCATCTAGAGATCATCAGGATAGACAGAAGGACTCTGTCAATAAACAAAAGGCTAAACAATATGCAGACCGGAAAAGGAGAGCTATTGTTTCAGACTTACAAGAAGGAGATCGTGTTCTGGTGAAATAAAAAGTAGTACATAAGGACATGACTGCTTTTCACACAAGTCCACTGACTGTAGTGAAAAGGAAAGGAACAATGGTTGTTGCAGGAAATGACCATCACACTGTGACAAGGAATGTGTCCCATTTCAAGAAGATATTCCCATCCTTATCTTCTGATGCACCAGGTCAAGATGATGTCAACATACCACCTATAACATCCTCAGCACCAAGTGATTCTATTGTGTCTGTTCCTTTGAGTGAAGGATCATATACTCCAGGCATGTCCAAACTGCGGCCCTCCAGCTGTTGGGAAACTACATATCCCAGCATGCCCTGACACAGTTTTGCTGTCAGAGAATGCTAAAGCTGTGTCAGGGCATGCTGGGATGTGTAGTTTCTCAACAGCTGGAGGGCCGCAGTTTGGACATGCCTGATATACTCAGACGAAAGCAGGAAGAGTCATTAAACCTCCTACAAGGCTTATTGAGCAGATATGACTTTCATCTTAAAGCTCATAATTTGTTGTTCAAAAATCTTTTCCAGTTTAATGTGTATTGTATTTTGTGGGTTAATGTTCATGCTCAAATTCAGTCAGCATATTGTTGTATGTTTAATTGGTTGAATGTAAAATCAATTTTATGTGTTTTAAAGAAATATATTAATTTACATATATGAAAGGAAGGGGGAGATGTAGTATCTATGAGGATAGTTTATGTGCATTAGCTAGATGAGGTTGTGTATCTATAAGACTCTGGTGGCACAGATGAACATGTGATCAGGAAGTAGAAGGAAGTAGGAAGTAGAAGGAGAGTAAGGAGAAGGAGAGCAGCATGTGGAGTTGATGTCTATCTGTAACCATGCAAGTACTACTTACCAATAAGAAATAAAATACATAATCTTCATACTGCATGATTCATTGAAGTAAAGAGATGTACATCAGGACATAACATATATGAAAACATTGAAAAGGGAAACTTGAACACATTGTATATAGCAAGGCATTGCACAACAAACAAATGCACCTTGGTCTCCATGTTTAGCACCAAAAAATATAAATGTGTTTTTATGCTCCAAATTGTCATTAATAAGTCTGCATTAACACAGTAATTCACTTTCTGATCTCTCAGCAGTGATGCAGGCAGTGATATACTGCATATTATATACAGCAGCCATCGGGAAGACCCAGCAGTAGCTCAGCACCATATTAACTCAGACTGTGGTAGACAGTATAATCAATCTACGATTTTTGGTCTTGGCAGCAGCAGCCTGGTAAAGCATATGGACATTAGACAGAGGAGGGATAGATTGATTGCAGCTACACAGTGCTACGGGGGGCGACCGCTCCATTCGCCCATCCCTCCTTCTTTATGTGAAATGCATCCAAGTCTATACAAGGCATAATGGGGGTCAATCCGAGTTGATCATAGCTGTGCTAAATTTAGCACAGCTACGATCATGATCTCAGACATGCGGGGGGACGCCCAGCACAGAGCTAGTCCGCCCCGCATGTCAGTGCTGCCTCCCCCCCCCCCCCCCGCAGAAGTGCAAAGGCATCGCACAGCGGTGATGCCTTTGCACTTCAAGAGTAGCTCCAAGCCAGCGCAGCTTTAGCGTGCTGGTCGGAAGCTACTCTTCGCTCCCCGGCCCGCAGCGGCTGCGTGTGATGTCACGCAGCCACTGCGGGCCACTCCCCGCACGGTCCGGCCACGCCTGCGTTGGCCGGACCGCGCCCACGAAGCGGTGGCTAAATATTGCGGTTTCGCCCCCTCCCGCCCATCTACCGCCTCTGCCTGTCAATCAGGCAGAGGCGATCGTAGCACAGCGACGGGCGGCCATGCGCCGGTGCACTGCGGAACCGGCACATGTGCGGTTCTGACCCGATCGCTACGCTGTGAAAAACTGCAGTATGCAATTCAGAGGTGAATGCAGTGGTGATGTTGCATGCAAGTGGCTAAAGCTTTATGTCAGTTCATGCGTCAGGGTCGCACTGCTGATGTATCCTGGCTGTTTTAGCGCTCAGAGATGCAGAAGGAATTTGGATGCAGGGACAGTGGATTTCAGTGAACGTTCCTGGGAGGGAACAGCGCAGTGGTTAGCGAGATGCTGGCAAATTGCTGACAGCGGCTGCATCTTAAGGCACAGAGCCGCTAACATAAGATGCCATGTTCAGATGAAGAAACTGAGCCTGCCATAAGAGTGGTGCAAGTGACAGCGGCTGCATCTTAAGGCACAGAGCCACTAACACAAGATGCCATGTTCAGATGAAGAAACTGAGCCTGCCATAAGAGTGGTGCAAGTGTTTATGATGTAACCGATGGTGCGTCAATATATGCATCGGGATCTGTGCCGCTGCAAGTGGGCATCTCAGTATAAAGCATTATTGTCAGCTGCAGCATTAGCATAAAGTCACAGATGCGGCTGCAGCAAAATAATCAGACCTAATATGTCATATAATTATTATATGCCTCCTTTCTGGCTGTCTTATCTTCTAGAGCAGTGGTTCTCAAACTCGGCCCTCAGTTCACATTTTGCAGGTCACCCAGTAGGTGCACAGGTCTAGTCATTACTTACTGACACATTTTAAAACATCCACAGGTGGAGCTCATTATTTCACTTGTGATTCTGTGAGGAGACCTGGAAACCATGAACTGTTTGGGGTCCTGAGGACCGAGTTTGAGAATCTGTGTTCTATACTCTTTCTATTGGGTAGTGGAATACAGGAACTATAATGATTTTTGTGGTTGTTAAATGTTAATATAAACTACATAGAAACCACGTTTTTAGCAAATTCCTCTGCAAAAATCAGGTGGCGCTGCTGGCCTCCTGGATAAGTGGGCAAGTCTCCCGGCCAGCTGCCACCTGCCTGCACCTCACCACAGGCACACACAATCCTCCCACAGCCGGGAAGGGGGGCGATGACGTGATTCGTGGTGAAACACATCATCGTGGCCCTGCTTCACAAAGCCTGAAATCTTGGCATTGTGTAGTAAGGGCAGGTCCGCGATGATGCAATTTTGCAGACCCAACCCCCACTCTGCCCCTACCCAGCATTATCCCCCTCCACCATGCCTCCAGTATGCCACATCACGCCCCCTGCCGTGCCGAGCTGGCTGCCTTCTCCCGGATGCGGCAGTCAGAATATCAGCAAGTATAATACAGTATAATAGGAGTAATAGTTTAGCTTAAATTTACATAAGCTAAACCCGCTGAAAGTTGGCAGAACAAATAGAAAGTATTCTATAAATTATGGAAGAGATTGGAAAGTATTATAATAATTGCTTTTCCATGCTGAGTTGCTGGGTTTCACAGCTGCATGACAAATGGGCAAAATAAAAGAAAATATACAACACAAACTCAATCTGACAATCTGACAACAAACATGGATGAGAGCTGATTGAATTTTATAATACATATGGAGCCGTCACTCAGGAGGGGAAGAAGTGACACATTAGCTGTTAAATGCGATTTTACTGAGTTAGTGTCATCATCAAAGTAAGACTGACATCCTACAGGAAATTAATAGGATTATCAGTTATTTGCTGTAGAAATAAATATTGGAGGTGGCAAGTGCTGGAGAACCTAAGATTAGCAAAAGAAGGCGACAGTCCATTAATTCTGTCCTGCATACTCCTACATTTGCACTTCCTAGGATTACTGAATGACAGGACTTTCTGTACAGAATTACCTGACTACATTATTTTCTAATTATTTTAGAAATTCACGTATTTTTTATGAATGTTTAAAGAAATTGAGCTGGTAATTATTAGATAAATGCTTGAATGCACTGAAAGCTTAAGATGTTGTCAATGGGTCTTGTTCTGATATGTACGGTATTGTAGGAAGCAGCTCTGCAGTACCGTACAACTAATATGGTAATGCTGCAGGAAGTGTTTGTAGGAAAAAGAGGCCTCCTTCCAGCATCTGCGATCTCAGATGCAGCATCGGATCACCATCAGAACCATCGGCCCCCAGCCATCTGCATAAGCATAAACCGAAGCTCAGACTGTCCATCAGATCTCCTCTACCAGATCCAGCAAGTCTGTATCCGATGATGCAGACCTTTGGTTTGGCACGCCTACAAAACAGGGTGACACACATCTGTTTTGTAGAGCAGTCTCCATCCCTATACGCCGCAGCATGTCAGTAATGCTTTGGGTAAGGGGGGCTGCGAGCGATCACTCCGGACTCGTTCTGCACATGCACAGTTCCCCCATCATCGATTAGTATGAAAACCATTAGGTTTATGTATTAACCTGAATCAGGCCCAGTGTGCGCAGCTGCAAAAGGCACAGCTGACTGGTATGAAATCTGTATCTTAGGAGAAAAATATTTTCTTCCATGCACAGGTTCCATCCCGTGAGACAGAGATACAGAGCCGGCTGCGTCTACTGCTCCGGCACTAGCGCTGCTGCTCTGAGGTGGTCAACTAGGTGTGAGCGTGTTTGCGGGGGTGGGGTGGTGGTGACGGTCATCTGGATAGAAGGGAAGGTGGTTGGATGTGTGTGCGTGTGTCAGTCACGGGGGTGAGGCTCAGGGGTGTTTAACAGCATGTATAGTAGTGAGAGCCCCCGCAACTTTAATGCCTTAATCCAGCCCTGACTATAGTGCTAGTGTGGTGTTCTGAAAAAAATTTATATACTGTATTTATACATTTAATTGTCTTTTAGTTTAAATCACACTTTCCTTAGCAGTCATACCCAGGTTTAGGACCCATGACCTGTTACACTGACAGCTTCATCAGTAAGGTGTCTGCTTCCTGTGTAATAGGTCGTGGGTTCTAATCCTGGGTGTGATAATTGTAAAATGTGTATATTCAGTATAATAAAGAGGGTGTGATTTGTAAGGTGCAGGGACCAGTGAGGAAGTCGGCCACTGTAGAGATAGTGGCAGCTATCAATTAACTTAATTCAATGGTGTCACAGAATGGGAGGAGAGGTGCCCCCCTTCAGAGCAGGAGCCCGGCGGCAGATGACTCAGTTGCCTCCCAGAGTTCTGCCTCTGTATCACACAGAAAACCAAATTGCCGTGACAAGTGTTTGGACCTGGTAATTTGCCAGATAAATCCAAAACCTTTTCTGTATTAAACAGTTAACCCGGGTCAAAAATCCTAGGAGCTGAGATTCAGGTTGACCCTTTCACACAGAAGAAGAACCCGGATTGATCCGCAAATTACCAGGTCCAAATGCTTGACCTGGCAATTTTGTTTTCTGTGTAAAAGGGGGTAGAGGCCAAGGGCCTGATTCACACTTGATCGCAGCAGCAAATTTGTTCTCTAATGGGCAAATCCATGTGCACTGCAGGGTGGGCAGATATAACATGTACAAAGAGAGTTAGATTTGGGTGGGGTGTGTTCAAACTGAAATATAAATTGCAGTGTAAAAATAAAGCAGCCAGTATTTACCCTGCACAGAAACAAAATAACCCACCCAAATCTAACTCTCTCTGCACATGTTATATCTGCCCCTTGCAGTGCACATGGTTTTGCACATTAGAGAACACATTTGCTGCTGCGACTAAGGGGGTCATTCCGAGTTGATCGCTCGCTAGCAACTTTTTGCAGCACTGTGATCAGGTCAAAACAAGGCAAAACTGTGCATGTGTATGCACTGCAAAGCGCAGGCGCGTCGTATGGGTACAAAGAGGATTGTTGCTGAGCGATGGATTTAACAAAGAATCCATTTACACAGCCGATCACAAGGAGATTAACAGGAAGAAGGCATTTATGGGTGTCAACTGACCGTTTTCAGGGAGTGTTTGGAAAAACGCAGGCGTGTCCAAGCGTTTGTAGGGCGGAAGTCTGATGTCAGTTCCGGGCAAGAACAGGCTGAAGTGATCGCAAGGGCTTAGTAGGTTCAGACCTACTCAGAAACTGCACAAACTGTTTTTGTAGTGCTCGGCTGCAAAAGCGTTCGCACACTTGCAAAGCTAAAATACACTCCCCTGTGGGCGGCGACTATGTGTTCGCACGGCTGCAAAAAGTTGCTAGCAAATTATCAACTCGGAATAACCCCCCAAGTCTGAATTAGGCCCCAAGACCGAAATATAAACCTGCGCTGTAAATGCTGGGTAACAGCCGAGACTTTCTGTCTGACAGTGGTATTATTCTTATCGATTTAAGAGGAGCTGCTGAATCCCAAGAGAACAACAACTCACATACAGCAGCAGGACTAGATTTACTACTATCAGTAGATTCTGCCCTTTATACAACTATTACATATAGCAGGAGAAAAAGAATAGCGCCACCACCCAAAATAGATGATACATATGAGCAATAAAAGAATCTTACATTGTGCCTAATTCAGACCTGATTGCTAGGCTGCGTTTTCGTACAGCCTGCGATCAGGTCTGAACTGTGCATGCGTATGCACCGCAATGCGCAGGCGTGTCGGTCTGCAGCGACGGGGATCGGCGGGCAGCGACGGGATGGTGCGAGAAAAGAGATTACACGGGCGATCACAAGGTGACTGACAGGAAGAGCCCGTTTGTGGGTGGCAACTGACCCTTTTTAAAGAGTGTCCGGAGAAACGCAGGAGGGACCAGAAGGCAGGGTTTCTGACGTCAGCTCCGGCCCGATCATTGCACTGGAAGAGTAAGTCCTGGTCTGTACAGAGACTGTACAAACTTCTGTTTGTGCAGCTCTCCTGCACATGCGATCGCACCACTGCACAGCAATTTCCCCCTCTCCCTGTAGGCGGCGACTACCTGATCGCAGGGATGCAAAAAACGCACCCTAGCGATCAGGTCTGAATTAGGCCCATTGTTACAAAGTTAAGTTCCCTACTTATCAATATTTATTCCCAAATTTTAAACAGCTTCAATAATAATGTCCGATTATTCAATAAACTGATAAAGTTCATGGCAAATGATTTTTAATTAATTACTAATAAAACTGTTTAATTGAACTTTAAAGGATAGTTTAAAATACAGATAGTATAGTTATAATTTAAATCTAAAAATACAAATGTGTTCTATGGAATTGGACACCGCTCAGCAGCCTGTGGTCTTATATGCGGCCTGTATAAATTGACATATACTGTACTGTGAGCACTAGAGACCAGCATAATAGGACATTAGAGATCAGCATAATCTGAATCCCTGAATCAGAGATGGGCGCTGTTAAAATGTCCTCTACATCTTTGTAAATAGCGGCTATGTAAAAATATGTTAGTAGCAACAGAGGCATATTCAGGAAAAAGGCGCCTCCTGTGGCTTCTCTGATCTGCTGCTGCATTTGGAAACAGCATTGGCTCAACATCAGGCAGCCACCAGCCATCTGAATCAGCCTAACTCTGCTGCTGATACCAGGAATTCTGTGTAGGAAGACACATATGTTACACTGGCTTCTGCACGCCCATAATATGTTCCAGACATGCTCCTGCTTTCTGAAACAAACACTCTCACCCCCACAAATGACAGCTGCCTGTCAATCAGGTTACGGCTTCCTCAACACTTGAACTGAAGCCGCAGCTGCATTGCAGCACATTCGCACTGCAGACTCGGCACACGCACAGTCCTCCCACCACTGGACAACTGTGGAAATAATCAAAGCTGAGCCCCTCTCTGAATGAGGCCCTTATTTTATGCTTTTAGCTTTCAAGGACTGAGAGACTCTTTTGGTTATAGGGATTCTTGATGAATGAGACCCCAGGCACGCTAAGATCAGTACAGCAGGATCTCAACATGGACAAAACTGAACTCATTATCTTTCCCCCAGCCAGAGCAACACCGCCTACCAATATCTCTATCGCTGTTGACAACACCATCATCTTCCCCGTTCTGCAACTCCGTTGCTTGGGCGTCACTCTTGACTCCGCCCTCTCCTTTGCACTCTACATCCAAGCTCTGGCGCATTCCTGTCAATTCCAGCTACGCAACATTGCTCGCATCAGGCCATTTCTCTCCCAGAGTGCAACTAAACTTATCATCCACTCACTGGTCATCTCACGACTTGACTACTGCAATGTTCTCCTCACTGGCCTCACTTGCTCCCCTCCAATCTGTCCTCAACTACGCAGCTAGGCTAATCTTCCTTTCCCGCTGCTGTACTCTATTTTTGTTATTTATTTACTGTAATGCTAAGTTTTGTCTCCCTGTACTGTCCTTTGTACGGCGCTGTGAAACACTTGTGGCGCCTTATAAATAAAATGTAATAATAATAATATCGTTCCTCCTGGTTCATTGATGCTGTATAGACTGAGCCACATCTGGAACACTTGATCATTAGGGCTCCAGGCACAATGGGGATCAGTATAACGCAGTTTCTTATTTATATTGTTGCACAGCTTAACATGACTTATTTCCCTTCTAGATGCCTATGCCAATATGCGGTTCTAGTTATTCTATACTCAGAGCTTGGCTTCAACATCTAACAGCTATTTCATATGAGCACCTAAATATCTTGTAGAGCATTGGTTTTGCTTCTGTAGCAGTGCATATTTGTGTCAAATGAATTAGTATATGTAAAGTACATTCTTTTTTTTAAATGAGTAATAAATCTAAAGAGATTTAAGTACAGATATATATACCGTATTTTTCGGACCATAAGACGCACTTTTTCTCCCCAAAAATGTGGGGGGAAAAGTACATGCGTCTTATGGTCCGAATAGAGCAATAAAGACCTTATGGAGCGCTCTCTGCGCTGGGTGGGAGCACACTGGGTGGGAGAGGCAGCAGTTATCGGGTGCGGGTAGCGGCGGGTCCTGTCTGCTGCTGCTGCTTTGCAGTCATCTCAGAGCCCGTCATCTGAGAGCGCCGGCATCACGTGACTCCTCCGCTCCCTCCCCTCACCTCCTCCGATTCCTTCCTCAGAGAAGAGTGCTTTGGGCAGCGTAAACTGACAGGCTGTGACAGGCAATAAAGTGAGTCCCCCCGCTCTCCCCCCCTCACCTCTTCCTTTCTCAGAGCCTGTAAAGCTGATGTCTGTGTCTACAGTATAGATTGTAAGCTTGCAGCAGTGCCCTCTTACCTCCAAGTCTGTCTGTTGTTACCCAATTTGTTTTATCTCTGTTTACAATTGTAAATCGCAAAGGAATTTGCTGCGCTATATAAGACAATGTAACAGAATCTATTTGGTTCAGAATATTTTTTTTTCCTGTTTTCCTCCTCTAAAAACTAGGTGCGTCTTATGGTCAGGTGCGTCTTATGGTCCGAAAAATACGGTATATATATATATATATATATATATATATACTTAATATTTAATATATATGTCATTTTCTCAGTAGGGGACCCAAAAATTTGGGATTTTGAATTTTAGATAAGGGATACTCAACCTGTATAACTCAATGCTCCACATATGATTTGTATATTAATAAACCACTGTATTCCTGATTTCATATATTTTCTTTTCAGCAATTTTCTTCACAGCGCCGTTTTACTCAACAATAAAAAAACAGATGGACAAATGTGGCTTGGAAAGGGGAAAGATGGGGGCTGATAAGTGGAAAAAGAGTACCACACAGTGGAAAGAGCTGAAGCACCTGGTCCAAAGTAGAGTAGTGAAAGGTTGAGATTATAGTATGGTACCTGCACAGGATGCTGGAGACCTCCGATGGAGGAGAGAAGCATCACCCAGTACTGGATCAGGAATCACCCACAGTAAGAAGTAAGTCAACCAACAGGAGATGGCTGCAGAGAGCCAATTGCAGGATGCCATGTTATTGCACTCTCCTGTCACTTTTGATTATATTAGTCAGAATGGGCAGCGCAAAGGCACTATGACGGCAGAATGGGAGCGGTGAAGAACTCCTGAAGAGAAAAAATTGCATCACCGGGGAGAATAGGCACCACCACTCGAAAAAAGATAAAGATAAAAGATGGATGTAGACAGATTACAAGAAAAAGCAAAGAGAAGACAGAAGGGCATGGACTCCTTTTGGGCACATAGGGGCTACCAATATAAAAGATGTACCCAATTGCACTTGAAAAGTACAGCTGACTAGGTAAGGACCCATTAGTGCACCTGACTTAGTATTAGCTCAGAGGCCACCAATGATTTAAGTGCTTTAGGCCAGCGTTGTATATAGGGATGATCAGTTTTGGTTCTCTGAGAACCGAACCCCCCCCCCCCCAACTTTGCAATTCGAGCACAGATCCGAGTCAGGCTCGGTTTTGCGTGCCTAACTTGGATCTGAAAACGAGGCAAAACATCATCATTCCGCTGTTGGATCTTGCAGGTTTTGGATTCTATATATAGTCCAGGTGACTGGCGCCATCTTCACTCCGGACTTGGAAAGTGCACAGTAAGGACGTGTTCCTTCTGTGCTGCTGTAGTTAGGGAAGGGGCAGGAGTGAGCAAAGGGGGGCAGGAAAGAGCAGAGGGGGCAGCAGAGAGAAGAGGGGAGCACGAGAGAGCAGTGCTGCTTGTGTAGGTGTGCTATGTCAGTCACTGTGTAGGGCTCTGCACAGTACAGTAGTGCACTGCACTACCATACTGTGGCTGTGTATAGGACAGACCAGGTGTTGTTCTTTGCCTATAAGGGGCTGTGTACTGCTGTACACTATGGTTATATATCTCTGTGTGATCCAAAGCCAAAAATATATTTAATTTAATTGGTGCGTCAGCAGTACTGCGGCTGCCGTACACTAACACTACTGCTATGGGGGGTATTCAATGCTTGTCGGATCCTTTCTAACTGAAAGGATCCGACAATGCAGTATTCAATGAGCGGGCAAATCCGACAATGCCAATTCGACTTTTTTTAAAGTCAGATTGACATTCTCGGAAACGGGGCTAAAACCTGATTTTAGCAGCAAATCCGACAAAACACGTGGATCAGCGGCTAATCAGCAGATCCACGTGTTTTCCAACAAATCGGAATTGCCGACCTGTCACTCTGATTACTACTACTGCTATATATCCTGTGTGTGTTATCCAGAGCAAAATATATATTTCTATTGGTGTGTCACTCAGTGACGATTACCAGTACTGCCGTACACTACTGCTATATATCCTCTGTTTGTGATTCAGATCAAAAAATATATTTCTATTGGTGCATCACTCTGACTACTAGTACAGCGGCTGCCGCATACTACTGCTATATATCCTCTGTGTGTGATCCACAGCCAAAAATATATTTATATTATGTATTTGAAAGGGGTGCTCTGTCTGCTGTATCTGAAAGGGGTGAACTGTTCATCCATCCCGAGGCTCTGCCCAGTGTAAAATAAATATAATAAAAGCTAAAAAAAAGTCTAAAATTATAATTATAAATAAATATCCATTTTTTTGTTTGTGCTGTACCCCAGTGTACCATACAGTTTTTATTAAGTATTGTGAGACTGCCGGTCACACCGCAGTATATTATTTTCTACACATAAACACATTGTGCGACACTGTCGGTGTAGTCAACCACAGTGTGTAATTATTATATATATATTTGACTCATTTGTGCAACACTGTAACTGCAGTGTGTGATAAAAATTATATATATATATATTTTTTTTTTTTTAAATTAATATTTTGTGCTGTGTCATCCCAGTATACATCCAGGGACTGCAGCTGCTCTATCCATATAGGGGTGTTCTGTCAATCCACCCAAAATAAAAGACATCTTTTTTATATATATTTTGTGCTGTATCCTCACAGAATACATCCAGGCATGCTCCGTCCATTTCAGGGTGTGGTGTCTGTAGCTCATATTCTTATTATAACGTATTGTCCTATTTTCATAATTCTTCTAATCACCACATTGTAATTAATTTAAATTAATATTATTAATATTAATTATAAATTAGCTAAATTTAAATCAAATGAATATTAAAACAAACTCTCCACACTCATATACTGAACTTTCTGCATATCAAAGATATCTTGGAGGAAATGAAGAATTTGAGTCTAATAAATTAAATAAATTAAATTAAATTAAAATAAAATAAACAGAAATTAAAATAAATTAAATAAATTAAAACTAAAATATTGTCTTTTTTATTCTTCTTTGCCTTAATCATCTTTTTGTGAACTGAAATCTTGACCCTTGCCTAATGCATCTTTTTTTAAATACATTCTTTTTTTTTATATTTTGTCCTCCCAGTATATACATTCAAGGGCTGCTGCTGCTCCATCCAGCTACCTCAGTGCAACCTTTTGGCCTAAACTGGATAAAAACAATATTGTGAGGTCTGAGGTATTCAAAATAGTCTAGAAATGAGTGGAAAAGAATGTTATTTAGGTAAATTATACAGTAGGAACAAAAACACCCCAAAATTCTGTGATTTTAGCTGTTTTTATGATTTTTTCGAATAAAAAAAACAGATCCAAGGGGGCGTGGCCAGGACGCGCATGGAGTAGCAGACAGCTGTGCAGCTCTCCAGCCACTATATCCTGCACCTTCATCCTGCTTCTCCCCCTGAGGCTACCTCTCGGACCACAGCTGCCTTAATTCTTGGTGCCGCCCTGGACTCCGTCTGGGCTGCCCTGAGGCCGGATACTGCCGTGCTAAGAGCCGTTTGGTGTGAGGGCTCTGAGGCGCACTGTGCTCACGTAGGACGATGCTGCCTCACGCTCTCCTCCGGAAGTCCGTGTCTCCCTGCATCTCACCGCCGCCTGCTACTACCAGCCCGGACACGTAGAGCCTGGTGAGCAACTCGGGTGGCCGCTGCTGCACTCTGCTGTGTGGATGCCTGGTGCGGCTCCTGTGCTGTCATTCTCCTCGGTCCACTGCCTCTGCTTCTGCCTGCCCGCTGCCCGCTTCCTAGGCCCCCTGTCTCTGTCTCTGCCTCATTCAGCCTATATTAACCCTTCCAGGGCACACCTGGGGTGAGCGGAGGACTGAGCTGCTGCTGCGGAGGTTGAGGTTGGTGGGGGCCTGTGCCGGGTGCTCTATCTACTATATGCACCTCCTCCCCTCTTTGGAGGGTTGCTTGCGGCGCAATAATATTCGCTTCATCGGCTTGCCTGAAAAAGAGGAGGGCTCATTTCCTGAAGAGTTTCTTGAAAAATGGCTCAGGGATGCATTTGGGTCTGAGGAGTTTTCGCCCTACTTTATAGTGGAACGAGCCCATAGGTTGCCGATGCGCCCACTGCAACCGGGGGCCCTGCCCCGTACCTTCATTGCCAAATTTCTCCACTTCCATGACCGGGACACTGTTCTGAAGTGTGCTCGCACAAAAGGCCCTCTCAAATGGAATGGGTCACCAATATTGGTCTTTCCGGACTTTGCGGTTGATGTACAGAAGGACAGGGCTCAATTTCTACCTATTAAACGGAGGCTCCGTTAGCTTACTTTGCCATATGCTATGCTCTTTCCATCGAGACTGCGGGTGGTGGCTGATGGTGAGACTAAATTTTTTGCAACTCCCTGTGAGGCCTCGGTGTGGCTGGATAGACGCTTTCCAGCGAGGCGTGCTCTTGCAGATCCTTGATTATTTCCTGAGGTACCGGATGCAAGAATTATGCTATGTATGCTGTAATTATATGCCTTTTTGCTTTATGGCTGTGAAATTTTTATGTCTGTTGCTCTGATTGACCGTTTAGACCTGTCACATTTTTTCTGTCTGTATATGCTGATCTGCAGGGGGGAAGGAAGGGGTTATATGGTCCAGCTATATCCGAATGTGTTCTGTTCTTAAGCCCTGGGGGGAGATTGTATATGTTTCATCTCTTTTTTCCCCATTTTTTCTTTAGGGGTTTTGTGGTTTGGTGGCTGGGAGCTTTTCTCTTTTCTCAGTGCCATTATATTCTTGGCTCAGCCTAGAGTATAGCTTAATGTGATTTTTGGTTTTGTTTATGCCAGTTAATGGTGTGACATTTTTTCTTGTTAGGAATTTGTAATCTGTTTCGGGTTGGGAGTAGTATACAGGGTGGGGGGTTGTTTCAGGCTGCTACTATTTTTTGTGTGGATTTCTTTGGTTTGATTGTGTGTGGATTATTGTTTTACTTATTGAGCGCTGGTGCCTTGCGATTGCGAGCTTGGGTGGTGGGTTTGGCTGGCTGCGGGCTATAGTACTTAATATGACTTCGATTTCCTATGGCTGGACTTAGAGTGTTATTGTGGAATGTGAGAGGGCACAATGGTAAAATTAAGAGGTCCCTGGTGCTTAGACAGATCAGACAGTATGCCTCTGACGTCGTATGTCTTATGGAAACTCATTTAGTGGGCAGCAAGATTCTTTCCCTTAAGAGACCCTGGGTGGGATGGGCGTTCCATTCTATGCACACCTCTGCCTCCCGTGAGGTTTCTATCCTTATTAAAAAGACCGTTCCCTTTGTGTTGGAGTCTGTAAAAACAGATCCTTGGGGGAGATACGTATTTTTGAAGTGTAGAATACATTATGTCCTTTTACTTTTACTAGCTGTGTATGTGCCTCCTCCTTACACTCCTGATGTCCTTAAAAAAGTTGCAGGGTTTATGGCCTCGTCACCAGGGATATCCGTTCTGTGTCTGGGGGATTGAAATAATGTTTTGGATGTGGCGATCGATAGATCTTCTATACATCCCTCTACTATGCTTTATGGCAGATCTGGTTTTGCTGATGTTGTATCGAGGTTGGGCCTGGTTGATCCCTGGAGAATGAGACATCCGTCTCTCAAACAGTATTCCTGTTTCTCCCATTCCCATTCCTTGTTCTCTAGGATCGACCAGGCCCTCCTTTCGAATGATATGGTCCCCCGGGCACAATATTAGATATGAGACTAGAGGCATATCGGACCACTCCCCCTTGACCTTTGTTTTAGATTTCCACTGTCCCACAGGCCAGGCCATATGGAAGTTCAATCCGTTCTGGCTCATGGCACATGAGTGACGGCTCTGAGTTGGTGGCTGCCTGGCGGGAATTTTTTGAGATGAACAAGGCTGAACACTCTATCCCTATTTTGTGGGACACATTTAAAACATTTCTGAGGAAAACCTTAATTAAAAGGGTGTCCAATTTAAAGTCCTTTTTTAGGCGTCGGGAGTCCGAGTTGGAGGCCCAGAGTGTTGCTGCGGAAACACAATATTTAGAGGATTGTTTAGATAGTTCCAAATTGGCCTGGCTGTCAGCCCAAAAGGAATGGAAAGATTATTTAATGGAAAAGACTCAGCATAGACTCCTCTTTTCCTCCCATACTTTTTACGCTACTGGTGATAGGCCGGTGTCTTATTTGGCTTCCCTGGCATGGGGTGAGAGATCTTCTAATATTGTAGTTGAGATTGAAGCCTCAGATGGTACTACTCTATTACACACTCCACAAATTGCGTCTGAATTTTTGTCATATTATAGGCGTTTGTATAGCTCCAAATTAGACTGTACCTCGATGCAATTAGATGACTATCTACGGACTGTACAATTTCCATCATTGTCTTGTGAAGCGCGAGATTTTCTTGAGGCGCCTATCTCACCGGAGGAAATTGTGGCCGCTATTAAGGCCTCTCCCGGTGGTAAGGCTTCGGGACTGGACGGTATACCGTTTGAGCTATATAAACAACATTTGGATTTTTTTGTCTCTCGGCTACTTGAGTTGTATAATCTGATCTTTGTACAAGAGTCTCTTCCCCCATCCATGGCAGAAGCATTGATTGTGGTCCTTCCTAAGCCTGACAAAGATCATAGAAAGTTTGATTCTTATCACCCTATCTCCCTTTTGCCCACTGACATCAAAATTTTGGCCAAGGTCCTGGCGGGTAGACTGAATCAGGTTATTACACATATTATACACCCTGATCAGATGGGATTTATGCCCAGTAAATCGACATCCATTAATCTTAGACTTTTATTTACCATTTACAAATTTCCAGTGAAGGGTCCTCCTCCATTGTTGTTTCATTGGATGCCGCTAAAGCCTTTGATTCCGTGGAGTGGGATTACCTAGGTTCGGTATAGGCCCCAACTTTATTAAATATGTTTGGTTGATGTATTCTTCTCCCTCGGCCAGAGTGGCGGTGAATGGCTTTGTGTCACAATCCTTCCCTTTGTCTAGAGGCACATGTCAGGGGTGCCCATTGTCCCTACCCTGTTCGCTATGGCTATTAAACCCCTTGCATGCATTCTGAGGGCGAACACAGATTTCAGGTTTTAAAGTGGGTACTAGGGAGGATAAAATAGCTTTATTTGCTGACGATATTTTATTGTTTGTGGATCGCTATGCTGAGTCTATGCCCAGGATATTGGAAATTATTAATGAGTTTGGGCAGTACTCTGGGCTTCTGATTAATTGGGAGAAATCCTCCATCATCTCGCTCCAGGGTGGGATCCCTACTCCCCCACTAGTTGCTCTTCCGCTGAGATGGGTGGACTGACTCTTTCAAATATTTGGGTATTTGGGTGTCTAATGATCCTCACAAATTTTCCTCCCTCAATATCATGCCACAAATAGCCTATCTTCGCGGCATGGTGAAGGTCTGGGGGAAATTACCCTTAACTGTTACAGGGAGGGTTAATATGACAAAAATGTTTTTTCAGCCCAAACTCCTATATGTTTTGCAGCAGTCCCCTGTTTATATTCCTCAGAAAGTCTTTAAACAGATAGATGGTTTGCTTTCCTCATTGATATGGGCCAATAAGCGGGCACGATTGAAACTTGACACTCTGACCAGGATGAAAGTTTTGGGGGGATTGGCTCTTCCCAACTTCCAATTTTATTAGTTTGCAGCACAACTGGCACAACTTTGGGAATGGGTTAATGACCTTGATAACTCGGCTTTGCACTCGCAGTTGGTGCTACAGGAATATCCAGGTGGTTCCCCACTGAGACTGCTTCTTTGTGGAAGCGTCAAAATGTCCACAGTGACACTTGTAAAACAGTCTATTATTATTTGGAGGCTGGCGCACTCTGTACTGCAAGGACATGGTATTGACCCTGACACCCCGCTAGATAATAAATATGGACTGACTGAGTTGTGTCAGCTTCAAGTCAGGGAGGTCTGGGAGACTTGGGGAGTATTCTCTTTGGGACATCTATACACTGGCAGGGTGTTTAAATCCTTTCAGCAACTTCAACAGGAATTTAATGTCCCTTCTGTATTCTTTTTTTTGTTTCCTCCAATTAAGACATGCTATGGCTGCCCAATTCCCTAATGGTCCTCCAACTCTTGCTGACTCCCCGGTTAAATTACTATTGCAAACGTTGGGATCGGGACACTTAGTTTCTAAAATATATGGCCGTATACTCCAGATGCATCATATGGAACCCCTTGCCTCTCTTAAGACTGAATGGGAATCTGATTTAGGTCCATTGTCGGATGACATATGGGAGCGTGCTCTGGGGTCCCATCGGCTTTCAACTTCCTCCGTCAGATATCAGCAAATACAATTGTTCATACTACATAGGGTATATATGACCCCGTTGAGACTGTCGCATATTGGGGGATCCTATCGAACTGCCCTAAGTGTGGAAGTCTGGGAGCAGACTTTTGGCATGGTCTGGTTATGTCCCATGGTGTCGGCATTTTGAAAAGAGGTCATGCATGCTGCAGTTATTACGGGTATTCCTTCTCCTATTCTTACACCTGTGATGTGTGTACTAGCGGTTATGGATGAGGAGGTTCTAGATCCACCCAGTAGACGCTATGTTATAAACTTATGTGCTCTGGCCAAGGTTTGCATAGCCAGACCTTGGCTGGCTAATGAAGCCCCGAGCCCAAAATCCTGGATTTCTCTGGTTACTGAATTTATTGCGCATGAGAAATTTGTGTTTCTGGCCAGGAATACAGAGAAAACGTTTCTTACGGTTTGGGGAAAGTGGTTGAGCTCTCGCTATTTCACGGATAGGTAATGTCGAGCCTTAGAGATACTTGGTTAAGTGTTGTTTGGGTCTTCTGCAAGAGATTTGTGTGGTGGGTAGCTCGTGGCCAGCCATGTTCATGTTCAGTTTTGTTCATTTATTTTATTTAATTTCTCAACATGTGAATTTTCTCTGTGCTATTCTGTATGGTGCACTGATTTCTTACGCGGTTCCTGCTCTATTGCTACGAGTGTACTATGGATCATTGCATATGAGAATATCCGTTCTGGCGTCCCTGTGATGCGCTAATATGATGTGATATATTATGGATGTTATATTGCTATGTCACCAGTGTTCTGCAGTTCTCTGATTTTGACGGGAATCTACAATTACATGATCTGCTATGTCTTTTACGTATGTGCAGCTGTATGTCTGTTGATGTGATTGTTTGTTTTTCTTTTTCTTTACGGTTTCATTTGTAAAAATGTAAAAAATCCAATAAGAAACTATTGAATTGAAGAAAACCAGATCCAAAATCAAAATCGGCATGGGTGGTTTTGGCAAAACCAATCCAAATCCAAAACACGAAGGTGATCCAAATCCAAAACCAAAACACAAAACCCAAAATATGGCCCGGTGCACATCCCTAGTTGTATAGTGTGCACTAGGGGCCTAATTCAGATCTGATCGCAGCAGCAAATTTGTTAGCTAATGGGCAAAGCCATGTGCACTGCAGGGGGTAAGGAAGGGGGGGGGGGGCAGATATAACATGTGCAGAGAGAGTTAGATTTGGGTGGGTTATGCTGTTTCTGTGCAGTGTAAATACTGCCTGCTTTATTTTTACATTGCAATTTAGATTTCAGTTTGAGCACACCACACCCAAATCTAACTCTCTCTGCACATGTTATATCTGCCTCCCCTGTAGTGCACATGGGGGTCATTCAGACCCGTTCGCACGCTGCGGTTCATTGCAGCGGTGCGAACGGGTCGGAACTGCGCTTGCGCGGTGGCCGCATTGCGCAGGCGCGTCGTTGCCCATCAACATCAGTCAACAGGCAGCGACGCCGCGTACAAAGAAAGCGGTCGCAGCGGCGACCACAAGTAGATTGACAAGAGGAAGGCATTCCGAGGCATCAACTCACCATTTTCCGGGCATGGAGATCCGAACGCAGACGTGTCCAGGCGTTTGGAGGGTGGATGTCTGCCGTCAATACCGGGACCTTCATCGCTGGATTCATTGCACAGGGTAAGTAAATGCAGTGCTAGTCTTGTTTTACACTAAACTTTTTTAGCTTAGCAGCCCTGCTGTGCTAAAATACACTCCCCCATAGGCGGAGTGTAGTTGATCGCACGAGCAGCAAAAAGTTGCTACATGCGATCAACTCGGAATGACCCCCATGGTTTTGCCCATTAGCTAACAAATTTGCTGCTGTGATCAGATCTGACTTAGGCCCTAGGCCCAAAGGTCTGCTATTAATATACATTTTCTGCATATGGCCCTGACATCATATAGGGCACTAGCCTTAGGTTCCCCCTTTGGTCTGCTGGAACTGGCTGCATTTAAACTAAATATAGAGCATTAGGCTCTGGTTTCTCATACAGTATTTGGTAGGGCTCATTACCAGATACATCCATGTAGTAGTTTTGAGGCGCAATGGAAACAGTAAGGCTCATTACACCTATATGACCTATATACACATAAATATAATTGTTGCAGCACTAGACCTACTACATTCAGCAGGCTCTTAGGCCTGCGGGACCAGTTAAATGGCTGACTTGCATTCTTCTGTACATTGAGCTATATGCTTGTAGCCCTCCAGAGAATAATTATAAACCTGGATAGGCCTTTTCAAATGGAATGTCCCTTTTTCCCAACACAACTATCAATTTCCTATGAAAACTGGAAGATTAAAAGTACAGTATGTGCCTTAAATTTAAAGGCATAGCCATATCAGTGCCTCCACAGCGTATTTATGCAGTGAAATTTACAGTATGTCAATCTGTGACAAGACCTCCCAGCTGTGAAGTCCCAATAAAGATAGACTGCTGGTATGTTCTTTGTCAGCACAATTATTGTTCTGCATTTAGTTACTGACGCCGAAATCCCACCCTGTGGAAAGCCCGACAGTCGGCATGTCGACTGACAGGTACTATTCGCACTCGTGGGTGTCCACGATACCCATAGAGTGGGAATAGAACCTGTGGCGAGCGCAGCGAGTCTGTACGGGGCTTTGTGTGTGTGTGTGTGTGTGTGTGTGTGTGTGTGTGTGTGTCCCATCGCCAATCTAAACACCAGGATCCCGGTGTCAGTATGGTGACCGGCGGTATCCCAACCGCCGGACACCTATACCCAACCCGTTGCATTTACTAAGATGGGTTGTTATGTAGCTATAGCTTGTACACTACATCTATCCTTTTAGTTCTTGTGTTATACACTAGGGGTAACTTGTAGGACCATTCTAACATTGTACTTAGCCTAGCATGGGTTGGATAGACTACCCAGGTAGATTTTAACAGCCATGACAGAGTGCGGTGTGTGTATGTGTGTGTGTGTGTGTGTGTGTGTGTGTGTGTGTGTGTGTGTGTGTGTTTTGCAGATAGAGAGATGCAATGGACAACCATCCAGGTGACCAGATTGTATGTTGGTATCATTCCTCCCCTAAGTGTCTCCTCTGGAAGTCCTGAGTAGAGCACTACAGGTTCAGCAGAGTGTGCAAGGCAAAAAAAATCCACTCCAGCAAAAGGTAGGCAGTCCTAGGGTATTCACCTTCTGTATCTGTTGAATTTGTCTGTAGTTAACATTTCTCTCTGCCCTAGGGTCATTTGGCCTGCTTTCCAAGTTTCCAGGACTACTGTACCTGCAGACCAACCAGCACCCTGAAAGCAGGTGGATCAAGGTACTGTAAGTGCCATTTCTGCACATCAATCTCCACCCACACATCTCAGAAGTGGACAAAAGTGGTAGAGGTGGGGCTCTGAGATGGGGGTCAGGAAATCTGTTTAAATTAAAAAAGGGGTAGCAGGGGGATTGCATTCCCGGGCACCAATTTGAGTAGTATTTCTAGAGATCTGCTGGGCAAAATATGGATTAAACATAACAGAAGGGGGCAAAACAAGAGGTGCAGGGGCAGTGAGGAGGATTTTTGGTGGGAGAGACACCACCACAAATGGACTGTCATGCACAACAACATCCAAATTGGTGGTAGATGGGAGAGCTTGCAGTGTCATTACACTGGAAACTACAAGCAGTGTCGTGCTGGAGCATGGAGGGCCCACTGGGGGGATGCAGTGGTAGAGGCCCATGCTTAGGGGTGTGGCCAACTGCCACAGAGGCTTGGCTAACCATGGTATGGGCCCCATGATAAATATATATAGTAAATACTGCTAGTGCCTGCATGATAATGTACCAGATTCAGAGCCGGATTAAGGGGGGAGCCCAGGGGGTACGTTACCCTGGGCCCCCCAAATCTCAGGGGCCCCCTGGAGGATCCGTAGGAATCTTTCACTTAGGCTCCAAGATCATGCAGCTTCTGCTGCTGCATTGCTGCTGTCATCGGGGCCAGCACTGAGTGCAGCAGCCAGTCACAGCTGCTGAACTGGTCATCTCCCACTGCCACCAATGGGCTGCGGTGAGGATGCCTCTGCTCACTCCCCCCCCCCTGCTGAGACTCCGCCCCCTATGCTCCGTGAAGCCCCGCCCCCTTCTCTCTTCTATCCCTATGTCTTTACTTATCCTGCTCTAGTCTCCACCCCTTCCCTCTCCTCCTCTCTTCTACCCTATCTGTGACTGTCTCTCCTTCTCCCCATGAGCTCCAGCTCCGCAGTCTGCTGAGAACAGGCAGCCTACTTCCTACTGAGGTAAGTATATGGGAAAGTGTAGGGGGGTATATTAATACAGTCTGGGGTTGTATTAATGTTATATGTGGGGGTTATGTTAAGAGGATGGGGGTGTATTAACATTATGGGGACTATACAGTATTACTGTTATTGGGGTGGGGGTGTATTAATATTATGGGTGTATATTACTGTTATCTGGGTGGTGGGTTGGGGTGGGGGTGTATTAATATTATGGGGGTATATTACTGTTATCTGGGTGGTGAGTTGGGGATGGGGGTGTATTAATAATATGGGGGTATATTACTGTTATCTGGGTGGTGGGGTGGGGTTATATAATACTGAAAGGGATATTCAATTACCTGACTTGCTGTCGGGTGTACTGTATTGCCGTAAACACTGCCGTAAACACTGTATTGCCGTAAACACACAGGTTTCACTGAACCTGTGTGTTTTCGGGTGAAAATGCACTTTTTACCAGCCGACTAAATCAAATAGCCCAACCGCAGCACCCGAAGAAACATCAGGGGTTTTTACTCCAGATGTCTCTTCGGGGGGTAATTGAATATCCCTTTGAGCCTGATTTGGAGGTGGGTGTATTTGCAGTAGCTGCAGCAGCTGCTACTACGTCTTTATGCTAATGCCGCAGTCGGTGGGCACCCTTATGTGTCGTCCACCAGCTGTAATGCAAATCTGTCGATGTGTGCATGAGGACGGGCCAAACATCGGTTGCACCATCAGACATTATAGAATCCCTTTGGTGCTCAGAATGTCCATTGGATCATGGCTGCCAATGCCAATGGAACTGCATTTTATGAGGCAGTCCCTGACATTGACACTTCTACCGCCATTAACCACTATCCAATCACCTCCCAGGAACACCTAACGAAATTGCATGGCTATCCATGCAATGCAGATATGTGTCTCCTGGTGGTAACGACTGGGACATATTATATTGGCCCGACTTGACATACTGTAGTGCTAGGGTTCATAGTACATTCATAGGATTCTGTACTTTCACATGTCTACAGATTTGAAGGCTCGGACATCGAAAACCAAGTATCTAGAAGAGGATCTAGTGGATTGGAGCAGATGCTCTCAGTAAGTAGCTCTAACATGCACCCACCCACCCATTATAATAAATACACACACACACACACACACACACACACACACACGTGTATGTATATATATATATATATATATATATATATATATACACACACACATCACAGCAAGGTGTCTGGCTCTCTCTGTAGAATAAAGCCATCAGCGCCGGGTGCCCGCAGACTCTGAATCACATACATCCCCACATAGTGCAGCACTCCAGGCGGCTGAAATAAACACTATAACAGCAGCACATAGAAAGTGTCACCTATAAACGGCACTGAAACGTTACCAAATATATGCTGCTGTTATAGTATTTATTTCAGCTGCCTAGAGTGCTGCACCGTGTGGGGATATGTGTGTGTATGTGTGTGCCTGCCTCTTTATTAGGGGCCCCCCTGACTGAAGTGCGCCCTGGGCCCCCCATAGTCTTAATCCGGCCCTGACCAGATTAATAACTGCAATGCACTGTAGATAATATGCATAATTTACAAATCAAGTGCACAGTCTGGAACCTGATTCCTAGCGGAAGGGGTGGGGGCCCTGGCAGCGGGGCCTACCGGTGGTTTCCCCTGTACCCCTGTGGGCCAGTCCAACCCTGACTACAAGAATAGATGAATCAAAGAGAGAAGGAGACAGAAAAAAACTGACCAAAAACAAAACGAAAGAGGTCTGAAACCCTCTTATCCCCTAAAATCACTTCACGCTCAACACCCATTGGCTCTTTCAACTTTACTCACTACCAAGCAACCAAATAGTTATCCCTAAACTGATACAGGTACCAGAATGAAGACAAACCTATGCGTATAACAACAATCTGGCTTATGCTGCCCTCAGTTATCCATTTAAGTATTAAGTATACAACTATACATTTCTAATAACATTCCAGAATTCCAGAATTCACAGATAATTACCTGCAAATATCCTCACAATACTATGGGCAAAACCTGTGCCACCCATCACAAATTAAATACACAGTGCTTTTGTGTAGGTAAGTTGCCCTGTAATACAGTTACACCCAAACCCTATGCTGCTATGTACAAAAAATGAAGTCAAAGCCGCTTCCCTGCCAATCATGATGCAGGCTGGCAAAATGGGCACTGCAGTGTACGCAGTAACAATAATTGTTATTCATTGTAATACACATTATTTTAGTTTCGTTTCTTATTTTACGAAATGGAGTATTTACATTTGTAGGATAAAATATATGAACTTGTTATTTAATGTAAGACCTTACATCTTTATAGAGTGGTGATACTATTATTCCAAGATACATACACTTGAGGACATTTTTTATTACTTTTTACTGCGAGCCGCTGCAAGATTTATAAAGATAAACTTTTAATCTTGTTCATTTTTACTCTGAGTATAAATTTATATGATACAGCAGTAGTAAAGTCTTCATTATGTATGTCTAGCAATTTCTCCTCTAATTTCTCCTCGCTCAAAGAGGGAAGAATAGTTTTTATGATGCTATAATATAATTGTATATTTAAACGTTAAAGATTATCAGGTTTTGATACGTACATTCATTGACGTATATGTTATTAGTGTCTACATATAGTATATCACTGCAGCAAGTTTTTATACCATACTGTACTTTTCACAAAACTTACAAATTGATACATATCACTTGGGCATCTACAGCATAAAGACCTCCGTAATACTGAAAATAAGGACATTCGCACAGCCTGTTTTTTTCAGACGGGTTGGGGCCGGGACGGGAACCGTATTTCCCTCAGACACAGTCATCGCTTCAGGTGAAAAGGCATATTTAACAATTATCAGGTTTTAAACCTGACAATTGTAATTTCTTCTCTCGGCTATTTGTGGCAATAAGAAATTAAATAATGCCTGAATGTATCAATAAATACCAGCTTGGACTGGGGAACCGAAAGGAGCCCATCATGTGATGTGTTCGGAGTGAAGTGACCACATCAATGCTTCACTCTTCTATTGGGAGTCCTGCGTATACACATTCTACTGATCACGTATTTGTGCTGCCCATTGTGGATGGAGAATTGTGGTGTGAGGGGGGGGGGGGGGGTGAGGTTGCCAGCTTCCTTATTGCTGTCTGCTCTCTCAGACTATGGAGGCATCTGATTCCGACTGAATCAGATGCCTCTGAAGCTGGGCAGGCAGACAGCTGGCATCTTCATAACCGCAGCTGAGCCTGAGCCTGAAATGTTGCAATCCTGTTGTTGTGCCAGGCAGAGGCAGCAAACCTTGATGAGACCTGTCACTGCTGGTTGGCTCTGCTGTACTGCAGTGCCCACAAAGCTGGCATGGGAGTCATAGGTGAAGGCTTTATTGCATTCACATGATTTAATCATCATCATCATCATCATCATCTCTTGTTGTTTGCAAATATTAATACTGTATATGATTGTTTTCTTAATATTCTACTTCAAATATGTGGTATCTTATAGTTATTTTGCTACCATCTTATGATACTGTAAAACTCCACTGGCACTAGGTATGCAAAATCTGCAGTCACTGTGTATAGTGCATCACACTTTCTCTCCCCCGGCTTGTCATGGGTTCAGGCACCGATACCAGAGGGCCCCCTGAATAATCAGGTGTTTAATTACAGGTGCATTGTGGGAGTGGACTACAGGTGTCGGTGCAGCGCATAAAGAATTGGGAGCCAGGCCATCTCATAAACAGAATAACGGTTTATTTTAACATCAAAGCAGGGACATAGCAGGGATAACTTCTTAACGCATCTCCTCCAGCACAAAGCATAACAGTTACATTAGATCACATATCAGGACACCTCCTCCAGTGCATCACTTAATCGCAGCGGCATGAACATGGCGAACAGCATTACATACCAGGGCATTCTGTGACCAGTAGTGCTACACATACCAGGTTGCCGTCTCTCTCTTGTCATAGCGAGGACTCTTGTCCATGGGGGGCTTCTAATCATGCCGCGTGGCTTCCGACCACTCCCCAGATACCTCTTCTCTCGAGACTCACACTGTGGCACATTCTTCTCACTGCATCACCCTCTCACTGGATTCTGAGTACTGCTGCTCTCACACTGCGGTATCTACCTCTGTCAGGTGCCTTGCTGTGGCTGGCATCTCTCCCCACCTAAACATGTGGGGAGCCCTCACTGGGGCTACATCTTTCCAGCTCACACACCACGCTTCTCTCCTAGCTAACACACGTGTTTCTGCTAACACTCCAGGCTTCTGGGCTGCAAAGACACCAGGCTGCAAAGACCATGCTGCTGCTGCATGACAGCCTTTTATAACCTGTTATTCCTAGGGAGACATTCTATCTGGGATTTCCCGCCCTGAGCTCATCTGGGATTTCCCGCCCTGAGCTGCAACTTGGTGAGTCTTGCATTTGCTTTTTGCAGGCTTATCTGTTGTGCTGTGAGCTGGGCTGTTAACCCCTTCTGTGCTGCAAGCTGTAGGCTGCTGGCTCAGTGCTATGCAACTCCAGCAAACATTTTACTTTTATTACAGTCATGCTGGCATCTGTAGTGCCACAGTTGATTTGTGCTTGCAGGCCCTTGCAGTTCCAGGGTATTACAATACCATCTATCCAGTAATATTACTCCACATCTATGCCACCATATCAGGGATTAGGCTTATACAACACAACCCACTATTTATCAGCTTAAGGGGGATGTTTAAAAAAACATAATTATTATCTCATAAAAGCTGGAAAATGTGATATCTATGTTCTTTGGAGATGGAGATAAATATCTCCTCTCCAGTGACAGTTGCAGCACAGTCCAAAATTCAAACAGGGGAGCCACACCAACTGCCAGTGAGTCCCAAACAGCAATGTCTGGCAGTGTTTGGGGTGGCAGTGGATGTGGCTCCTCTATTTGAAGTGTGGAGTGCTCTGCAACTGCCACTGAAGAGGAAATATTTATCTCCATCTCAAGAGAACATAAATATCACATATTGCCCAGCTTTTATGAGATAATTATGTTTTATTAAATATCCCCCTTAAAGCCATTAGGTTACAAGGCCTTCCACTACATATGAGTGCACATGGATAATGAAAGCAAACAAAGAGTAAAAGCACCTAGGGTTAAATTTACAATGCAGTGCTTTTCAGTGTTGCAGCATCTTCAGTGGTTTCAGACCCTGGATTTAAAGAGGCAAATAAATTCAAGATAAAACCAGTCAAGTGCTGTGTTAAAATAATTGTTCCTTTAAATCCAGCAGTTTAAACCGCCAAAGATGCAGCAACTTTGAAAAATCTTGTTTTATTCTTGCTTTACTATTATTGTAACTGGACTCTAATAACACTGTGTTACGCAACAGGTATTTGAATATTCATGACATCTGTTTGATGGTTAAATTTATGTGACACAAATTAATTTGACGTTTTGCTTGTTTGATGCAAGGGCTAATTTAATTTGCATTATGAGCAGGAAGAGATTATCACCGTATGCGTGTGCTGCATGTAGCAGTAACTGTTTACAGCTAGTGATGGCTGTTGCAGGAATTTATTAGCAGGAGAAGAAAGAAATATAATAATAACAAATGTGCACAGCACCTGAGAAAAATAAAGCATATATTAAATAATCACAGAAAAGCTTTTTATTTGTTTTAAAGAGTTATTACAGTTTAAATGCTTAATATTTATTTACATGGAATAAAGAGCATGTGCTGTAACAAACGTCAACCAATTGGATATTAACACGACCAGTACAAAGCAGCTTGAATACTCAAAGGGCTAGATGCATCATCGCTTGGAGAGTGATAAAATGGAAAGTGATAAACTACCAGCCAACCAGCTCCTAACTGTCATTTTTCAAACAGGGCCTGTGACATGGCAGTTAGGAGCTGATTGACTGGTGCTTTTTTCTCTCTCTAATTTATCACTCTCCAAGTGATGATGCATCTAGCCCTGAAATAAGTTTTGGTAACTGTAGGTAAGATTTATTAAGCCTGGTGAAGTGATAAAGTGGAAGGTGATAACGTACCAGCCAATCAGATCCTAACTTCCATGTCACAGGCTGGGTTTGAAAAATGACAGTTAGGAGCTGACTGGCCGATGCTTTATCACCTTCCACTTTATCACTTCACCAGGCTTAATAAATCTGCCCCTGTGTGCTCCATCATAATTGTAGTTGTTATTCATCTTATGTATTGTAATTTGTGCCTTATTGCAAGTATTACTGAATACATTAATTTATCTTATTCTTAGACAAATCATTTTATAATTAGGCAGTTTTCCTCATCTCTGTTGTCTCAGCAGTGGATGTAGCTTGGGGTTGGTTACGATATCCCAGATGTTGGGATCCTGGTGCCCAGCATACCGGAGCCGGGATCCCAACTGCCGGGAATGCCGGTAGCGGGGTGAGTGCAAAAGAGTCCCTTAGGGGCTCTCTGCGCTTGCCATGCTGCGGGCATGGTAGGGTGCTATGCTAGCCATGCAATTTATTCTCCCTCCAGGGGTGTTGTGGACACCCCAAGAGGGAGAATAGTTGTTGGTATCCCGGCGGTCGGGATCCCGGCACTGGAATGCTGAGCATGGGATCCCAACAGCTGGGATATTGAATGCATCCAGTAGCTGGTGCACAGCATAAAATACCTGTGCTTTACCCTATACTAGTATGTAAATGCTCTGCACAGCACTTATTAAGGAGCTTGCCTAGCTGTGGGGAGATGTACTAAGCAGTGAAAACTGTGGAGAAGCTGCCCATGGCAGCCAATCAATTGATCTGTATAAATTTATAGTATGCAAATAGAGATGAGTGGGTTCAGAACTCCGAGATCCGAACCCCCTGTAGACTTCAGGAACCAAGACCGGATCCAAGTCCGGCTCGGGACTGCCCGACAGACTCCGATGTCAGAATGAGGCAAAACTTCATCATCCCACTGTTGGATTCTCGCAGGTTTTGGATTCCATATAAGGAGCCACGCATTGCCGCCATTTTCACTCCGGACTTGGAGAGTGAAGGAGACAGACCTCTGTTTCACTGTGGGTGGTGGTGTCAGGTGGGGTCAGTGTGTGCTCTTTAGGGGTGCTGTCCTGTGTGCTGTTAGGGGTGCTGTCCTGTCACTGTGGTGTCCTGTGCTGTTAGGGGTGCTGTCCTGTCACTTTAGTATCCTATGTTGATAGGGGTGCTGTACATGGGTGTTGCTGTCTTGTCACTGTGCTGAACATGGGCACTGTCCTGTATGCTGTAAAAATATAGGGGTGTTGTAAAGGTACACTGGGCCTGTCTTGTATGCTGTAAAATTACAGGGGTGCTGTGAAAATTAAGGTACACTGGCCCTGTCTTGTATGCTGTAAAAAATACAGGGGTGTTGTAAAGGTACAGTGGTCATGTCTTGTATGCTGTAAAATTACAGGGGTGTTGTTAAAATACAGGGGCGCTGGCCCTGTCCTGTATGCTGTAAAAATGCAGGGGTGCTGTAAAAATACAGGGGTGCTGTAAAAATACAGGGTTGCTGGTTCTGTCCTGTGTGCTGTAAAAAATACAGGAGTGTTGTAAAGGTACACTGGCCCTGTCTTGTATGCTGTAAAATTACAGGGGTGTTGTTAAAATACAGGGGTGCTGGTCCTGTATGCTGTAAAAATACAGGGGTGCTGGTTCTGCCCTGTATGCTGTAAAAAATACAGGGGCATTGTAAAGGTACACAGGGCCTGTATTGTATGCTGTAAAAATACAGGGGTGCTATGAAAATAAATGTACACTGGCCCTGTCTTGTATGCTGTAAAAATACAGGAGTGCAGTGAAAATAAAGGTACACTGCCCTGTTCTGTATGCTGTACAAATACAGGGGTGCTGCTGTTAAAATAAGGTACATTGGCTTTGTCCTGTATGCTGTAAAAATACAGGGGTGCTGTTGCTAAAATAAAGGTACACTGGGCCTGTCCTGTACGCTGTACAAATACAGGGGTGCTGCTGTTAAAATAAAGGTACGCTGGCCCTGTCCTGTATGCTGTAAAAATACAGGGGTGTTGTTATTAAAATAAAGGTACAGTGGCCCTTTCCTGCATGCTGTAAAAATACAGGGGTGCTCTTGTTAAAATAAAGGTACACTGGCCCGGTCTTGTATGCTGTAAAAATACAGGGGTGCTGTTGTTTAAAAAAAGGTACACTAGCCATGTCCTGTCTGCTGTAAAAATCCAGGAATGCTGTGAAAATAAAGGTACACTGGCCCTGTTTTTATGCTGTAAAAAATATAGGGGTGCTGTGAAAATAAAGGTACACTGGCCCTGTTTTTATGCTGTAAAAAATACAGGGGTGTTGTAAAGGTACACAGGCCCAGCCTTGTATGCTGTAAAAATACAGGGGTGCTGTGAAAATAAAGGTACACTGGCCCTTGTCCTATGTGCTGTTAAAATACAGGGGTGCTGTTGTTAGAATAAAGGTACACTGGCCCTTGTCCTGTATGCTGTAAAAATACAGGGGTGCTGTTGTTAAATTAAAGGTACACTGTACCTGTCTTGTATGCTGTACAAATATAAGGATGTTGTTATTAAAATTTCTCTAACGTCCTTGAGGATGCTGGGACTCTGTAAGGATCATGGGGAATAGACGGACTCCGCAGGAGATAGGGCACTTTAAGAAAGCTTTGAACTCTGGGTGTGCACTGGCTCCTCCCTCTATGCCCCTCCTCCAGACCTCAGTTTTTACACTGTGCCCAGAGCAAGATGGGTGCACTGCAAAGAGCTCTCCAGAGTTCTCTGCCTTGAAGCATTTTTGTTTGGATTTTTTTTCTACCTTTTACTACTTTTTCACAGGGAGCACTGCTGGCAATAGGCTCCCTGCATCGAGGGACTGAGGAGAGAGGAGCAGACCTTCTTGTCAAAGATAGGCTCTGCTTTCTCGGCTACTGGACACCATTAGCTCCAGAGGGTGTGAACGCAGGTTCTTACTGGGCGTCCACCCCCGGAGCCGCGCCGCCGTTCTCCTCACAGAGCTAGAAGTACAGAAGACAGAAGTCATCAGGTGGCAGAAGCCTTCAGCTTCACTGAGGTAACGCACAGCACTGCAGCTGTGCGTCATTGCTCCCATACACCTCACATACTCCGGTCACTGTAAGGGTGCAGGGCGCAGGGAGGGGTGCCCTGGGCAGCAATATAAACCTCTGCATGGCAAAAAGACTATATACATGTACAGGTGGGCTCTGTACATGTATATAAAAGAGCCCCCGCCATATTTTACTAAGTTTGAGCGGGACAGAAGCCCGCCGCCGAGGGGGCGGGGCTTCTCCCTCAGCACTCACCAGCGCCATTTTCTCTCCACAGCACTGCTGAGAGGAAGCTCCCCGGACTCTCCCCTGCTTACACACGGTGACAGGGTGCTTAAAAGAGAGGGGGGGGGCACATAATTGGCGGTTTACATATTATACAGCGCTGCTGGGGAAAAACACTTTGTGTTGGTCTCCAGGGTTATTGCGCTGGGGTGTGTGCTGGCATACTCTCTCTCTGTCTCTCCAAAGGGCCTTGACAGGGATACTGTCTTCAGGAAAGGGGTTCCCTGTGTGTGTGTGAAGTGTGTCGGTACGCGTGTGTCGACATGTTTGACGAGGAAGGCTCGCTTAATGTGGAGGGGGAGTGCTTGAATGTCAGGTCGACGTCGGCAACGCCGACACCGGAATGGGTGGATATGCTGAATGTCTTGAATGCAAATGTCAATCTATTACATAAAAGATTAGACAAGGCAGAAGCTAGGGATCAGTCAGGTAGCCAGTCCATGCCTGTCCCTGGAGCGCCAGGTCCTTCGGGGTCTCAGAAGCGCACCATATCCCAGATCGATGACACAGATACCGACACAGATACTGACTCTTGTGTCGACTATGAAGATGCAAAATTACAGCCAAAGGTGGCTAAGGGTATACGGTACATGATTATTGCCATTAAAGAGGTTTTGCATATTACTAAGGAACCCCCTGTCCCTGACACGAGGGTACACATGTATAAAGGGAAAAAGCCTGAAGTCACTTTTCCATCCTCATTTGAATTAAGTGACTTGTGCGAAAAGGCTTGGGAATCTCCGGATAGGAGACCACAAGTTCCCAAAAGGATTCTCATGGCGTATCCTTTTCCACAAACTGATAGGATACGCTGGGAATCTTCGCCAAAAGTTGACAAGGCGCTGACACGTTTGTCCAAAAAGGTGGCACTGCCTTCTCAGGATACGGCTTCCCTCAAGGAACCTGCTGATCGCAGGCAGGAAATTACCTTAAAGCACATTTACAATCATTCTGGTACTATTGCTCGACCGGCTATGGCGTCGGCCTGGGTTTGTAGTGCGGTTGTGGCATGGGCAGATTCCTTATCTACGGAAATTGACACCTTAGACAGGGACGCCATTCAAATGACCATAGAGCATATCAGAGATGCTGCCTTGTATATGAGGGATGCTCAGAGAGACATTTGTTTATTAAGCTCCAGAATAAATGCTATGTCTATTTCTGCTAGGCGGCTCTTGTGGACCCGACAGTGGACGGGAGATGCAGATTCAAAGCGGCATATGGAGTCCTTGCCTTACAAAGGGGTGGAGTTGTTTGGAGACGGCCTCTCGGATCTTGTCTCTACGGCTACGGCTGGTAAGTCAAATTTCTTACCTTATGTCCCCCCGCAGCATACAAAAAAGGCACCTCATTGTCAAATGCAGTCCTTTCGTTCCAATAAAAACAAGTAGGTACGTGGATCATCCTTTGTTGCCAGAGGGAAAGGCAGGGGAAAAAAGCTGCACACAGCTAGTTCCCAAGAGCAGAAGTCCTCCCCTGCGTCTGCAAAGTCCACCACATGACGCTGGGGCTTTCCGAGGGGAGGCAGATCTGGTGGGGGCTCGTCTTCGGTTTTTCAGCCATGTCTGGGTTCACTCGCAGGTGGATCCCTGGGCATTAGAGATTTTTTCTCAGGAATACAGGCTGGAATTTGAAGACTTGCCTCCTCGCCAATTTTTTAAATCGGCTCTGCCGGCTTCCCCATCAGAGAGGGAGCTAGTGTTGGCAGCAATCCAAAAATTGTATATTCAACAGGTGATTGTCACAGTTCCTCATCTCCAGAAAGGAGAGGGATATTACTCAACCCTGTTTGTGGTCCTGAAACCGGACGGTTCGGTTAGACCCATTTTAAACCTGAAATCTCTGAACCTGTACATGAAGAGGTTCAAGTTCAAAATGGAATCACTCAGGGCGGTCATCGCCAGCCTGGAGGGGGGGGGATTGGATGGTGTCCCTGGACATAAAGGATGCTTACCTTCATGTTCCGATATTCCCCCCGCATCAGGCGTTCCTGAGATTTGCAGTGCAGGACTGTCACTACCAATTTCAGACGTTGCCGTTTGGGCTTTCCACGGCCCTGAGAATTTTCACCAAGGTAATGGCGGAAATGATGGTGCTCCTGCGCAGGCAGGGGGTCACAATTATCCCATACTTGGACGATCTCCTCATAAAGGCGAGATCTCGGGAGAGGTTGCTGGACAGCGTGTCTCTGTCCATGAAGACGTTGCAGATACACGTCTGGATTCTCAATATACCGAAGTCCCAGCTAGTCCCTACAACGCGTCTGACCTTTTTGGGGCTGATTCTAGACACAGACCAGAAAAAGGTTTTTCTTCCGATCGAAAAGGTTCAGGAACTCATAGCCATGGTCAGAAACCTATTAAAACCAAAAAAGGTTTCAGTGCATCATTGCACGCGGGTCCTGGGGAAGATGGTGGCTTCATACGAGGCCATCACTTTCGGCAGGTTCCATGCGAGGACTTTTCAATGGGACCTCTTAGACAAGTGGTCAGGGTCCCATTTACAAATGCATCAAAGGATCACCCTGTCTCCCAGGACCAGGGTATCTCTCCTGTGGTGGCTGAACAGTGCTCACCTACTAGAAGGTCGCAGGTTCGGCATTCAGGACTGGGTCCTGGTGACCACGGACGCAAGCCTCCGAGACTGGGGAGCAGTGATACTGGGAAGAAATTTCCAAGGTCTCTGGTCAAGCCTAGAGTCTTGTCTCCACATCAACGTCCTGGAGTTGAGGGCCATATACAACGCCCTGCGTCAAGCGGAGGAATTGCTTTGGAGAAAACCAGTTCTGATTCAGTCAGACAATGTCACGGCCGTGGCTCATATAAACCGCCAAGGCGGAACAAGGAGCAGAATGGCCATGGCAGAAGCGACCAGGATTCTACGCTGGGCGGAAGGCCATTGTAAGCGCGCTGTCAGCGGTGTTCATCCCGGGGGTGGACAACTGGGAGGCGGACTTCCTCAGCAGGCACGACCTGCATCCGGGAGAGTGGGGACTTCATCAAGAAGTCTTCGCACAGATCACGGATCGTTGGGCATTAGAGATTTTTTCTCAGGAATACAGGCTGGAATTTGAAGACTTGCCTCCTCGCCAATTTTTCAAATCGGCTCTGCCGGCTTCCCCATCAGAGAGGGAGCTAGTGTTGGCAGCAATCCAAAAATTGTATATTCAACAGGTGATTGTCACAGTTCCTCATCTCCAGAAAGGAGAGGGATATTACTCAACCCTGTTTTTGGTCCTGAAACCGGACGGTTCGGTTAGACCCATTTTAAACCTGAAATCTCTGAACCTGTACATGAAGAGGTTCAAGTTCAAAATGGAATCACTCAGGGCGGTCATCGCCAGCCTTGAGGGGGGGGGATTGGATGGTGTCCCTGGACATAAAGGATGCTTACCTTCATGTTCCGATATTCCCCCCGCATCAGGCGTTCCTGAGATTTGCAGTGCAGGACTGTCACTACCAATTTCAGACGTTGCCGTTTGGGCTTTCCACGGCCCTGAGAATTTTCACCAAGGTAATGGCGGAAATGATGGTGCTCCTGCGCAGGCAGGGGGTCACAATTATCCCATTCTTGGACGATCTCCTCATAAAGGCGAGATCTCGGGAGAGGTTGCTGGACAGCGTGTCTCTGTCCATGAAGACGTTGCAGATACACGTCTGGATTCTCAATATACCGAAGTCCCAGCTAGTCCCTACAACGCGTCTGACCTTTTTGGGGCTGATTCTAGACACAGACCAGAAAAAGGTTTTTCTTCCGATCGAAAAGGTTCAGGAACTCATAGCCATGGTCAGAAACCTATTAAAACCAAAAAAGGTTTCAGTGCATCATTGCACGCGGGTCCTGGGGAAGATGGTGGCTTCATACGAGGCCATCACTTTCGGCAGGTTCCATGCGAGGACTTTTCAATGGGACCTCTTAGACAAGTGGTCAGGGTCCCATTTACAAATGCATCAAAGGATCACCCTGTCTCCCAGGACCAGGGTATCTCTCCTGTGGTGGCTGAACAGTGCTCACCTACTAGAAGGTCGCAGGTTCGGCATTCAGGACTGGGTCCTGGTGACCACGGACGCAAGCCTCCGAGGCTGGGGAGCAGTGATACTGGGAAGAAATTTCCAAGGTCTCTGGTCAAGCCTAGAGTCTTGTCTCCACATCAACGTCCTGGAGTTGAGGGCCATATACAACGCCCTGCGTCAAGCGGAGGAATTGCTTCGGAGAAAACCAGTTCTGATTCAGTCAGACAATGTCACGGCCGTGGCTCATATAAACCGCCAAGGCGGAACAAGGAGCAGAATGGCCATGGCAGAAGCGACCAGGATTCTACGCTGGGCGGAAGGCCATTGTAAGCGCGCTGTCAGCGGTGTTCATCCCGGGGGTGGACAACTGGGAGGCGGACTTCCTCAGCAGGCACGAAGATGGAAGCCCTTCTTCCTCTCGAAAAAAAAAAAATTTAGCTTGTTACAGTCCCAAGACTTTATGGAAAGAGGAGGCTCCTACCACCATTTGTACACCATCTGCAAGTGCTGGGAGGAGCACCGCCAGTCCAGTCTGCTCGATATTAAGATTGAAGATGTCACTGTAGAAGTACACCAGGATGAGGAGGATATTGGTGTAGCTGGCGCTGAGGAGGAAGTTGATGATGAGGATTCTGATGGTGATGTGGTGTGTTTGAATAAGGCACCAGTGGAGACAATTATTGGCCATGGGATGCCTGGGCAGAATACCACAAAATCCACTTCTATGGTGTGGATTTTTTTCTCTGTGAGAATGAGGATGTAAACACTGAAGGGGGTGAGGATCGGGGATGAGGATGAGGACGACATCTTGCCTCTGTAGAGCCAGTTTGTGCAAGGAGAGATAAGTTGCTTCTATTTTGTTGGGGGCCCAAACAAACCAATTATTTCAGCCACAGTTGTGTGGCAGACCCTGTTGCTGAAATGATTGGTTTGTTAAAGTGTGCATGTCCTGTTTATACAACATAAGGGTGGGTGGAAGGGCCCAAGGCTAATTCCATTTTGCATGTCTTTTCTTTGTCTGCCACATCATTCCAGGGGTGCTGCCCTATATGGGGTGCTTCCCCTCTGCCCTATCAGTCCAGGGTGCTGCCCCACTGCTGTATAAGTCCAGTGGTGCTATTGCCTGTCTACTGTGCTGTGGAATTCTCCAGGGGAGCTGCGTATGCTGTATAAGTCCATTGGTCTATCTGCTTTATAAGTCCAGGGATGCTGCCTATCTGCTGTATTAGTCCAGACACGCTGCCGTATAATTCCAGGGGTGCTGCTGTACTTGATCCTAGGTTTAAATTAAAGCCTAGAGAAGAATATGAAACAAGGTTCAACATCACAACCAGATGTGTGAAAACATATAGCCGCAAAGGTGGAAATTGAAATTGCAATTTTGATGAAGTGCTTTCCAATAAAGTGGGGAGAGATCACATTTGTGGCCAATGTCAGTCAGACTCAGAAAAGACAGAATCATAATCCAGCGAACTGTAACATGTCAACATCTCCTACAGTACTACATTTTCTCTGGCAAATGCTGAAGAAAACTAGATTTTCCAAACATATCTATGTCTATATGTCTGCCATATAATTCCGGGGGTGCCCTGACTGAACCCGCTCATCTCTAGTAGATATATCTTCTAGTGTGCAATGTGTACCCAGAATTAGAGAGACATTCTTCTCAATTATTTCATGTTAGGGACTCAAATTTATGGCTCCAATTGTCAACCTTAATTTTGATTTATTAATGTTCCACATTTTGGGATTATTTACAAGATGCACATATGTTGTACAGGATTCTTTTCCTTTATTTTGTAAATGTTTTCTCCTTAATAATTGTACAATGTAAGGGCTGCTTAGGGTTATTGCAAGACCTCACGATGTTTAGAAGAACAGAGTTTCAGTGATCTTGCATTGCATCAGTTTTCCATTGCACTGCAGCACTAGATGGGCTAGGAGCTCCTGTGAGGCACAAACAGTTACTGAATAAGGGCCCAGTATGGAGTCTCATGGTGGCTTATGTCCAGGAAGCTATCTGGCTTGCCAGGCTGAGACATGCTAGTGGCACAGAGGTTAGCATTGCTTACTCCCACAGTCCTACTTGTAATATGAAATGAGTTTGGACTAGAGTGGTAAACACCACTAGGGCAGGAGCTCAATAACAAAACAATCACTGCACAGTCCTGATTAGTACTGTACTGAACCCACCTGAACTCAACTTACCAGATCCGGGGCTGCTTTGGGTGCTCACGAGGAGCTGCTAAAACATCTAAGGGGCTGCTTTATTTAAAAATAAAATATGAATAAAATAAACAAGACACATAGGTATGCTCACATGCGTGTAACTGGGACACGCAGGTATGCTCACATGCGTGTAACTGGGAGCAGTGAAAAATGAATATAAGGCATCTGCCACAAAATATGTAAATAAAAATGTCATGACATTGACGTCGTCTGCTAAGGCCGATGCCCAATGTCATAGACGGCATGAAAAATCCAAGAAGCAAAAATTAATAACCAGGAAAAAAAAAGAAATTATCTGATGAGAAACATAAGAGTGGCACTAATGCCATTCACGACACGAACTGGCAAGGAAAGGCTAAGGCCTTGGCCTATGTTCATGACTGGTGGTTCAGCTTCTCATGAAGATGGAAGCCCTTCTTCCTCTCGAAAAAAATTAAATTTAGCTTGTTACAGTCCCAAGACTTTATGGAAAGAGGAGGCTCCTACCACCATTTGTACGCCATCTGCAAGTGCTGGGAGGAGCACCGCCAGTCCAGTTGCTGATATTAAGATTGAAGATGTCACTGTAGAAGTACACCAGGATGAGGAGGATATTGGTGTAGCTGGCGCTGAGGAGGAAGTTGATGATGAGGATTCTGATGGTGATGTGGTTTGTTTGAATAAGGCACCAGTGGAGACAATTATTGGCCATGGGATGAAAAAAAACATTGTCATGCCTGGGCAGAATACCACAAAATCCACTTCTATGGTGTGGATTTTTTTCTCTGTGAGAATAAGGATGTAAACACTGAAGGGGGTAAGGATGAGGATGACATCTTGCCTCTGTAGAGCCAGTTTGTGCAAGGAGAGATAAGTTGCTTCTTTTTTGTTGGGGGCCCAAACAAACCAATCATTTCAGCCACAGTTGTGTGGCAGACCCTGTTGCTGAAATGATTGGTTTGTTAAAGTGTGTATGTCCTGTTTATACAACATAAGGGTGGGTGGAAGGGCCCAAGGCTAATTCTTTTTTTTTTTAAATAACTTTTTTATTGAGTCATCATGAAAGTCATATGAAACACATAAATCGTGAGGATGTGATACATAAACATTAAGATCAAGTTGTGAACATCAACAGTATCTGCATTGATCTTCGGTTCAGACATTCTTTCAAAAACAAAGGTGTACAGTAATCATGCTAACGTCATTGTACATGGTATAAGCAACCTAGAGGGAGGCCGCCACAGCCATTCACACCTAGACCAGGGACACCGGTTGTTCCTGTGTGGCCAGTCTAGTTAGGTACCACTTGGTGTTTTTGAGGCTGTTATGAATGTTTAGACATGTGGTGAGGGGCAGGGTGGGGATGTAGGATTCCCACAGGTGAAAGAATCGTTCCACTTGTTTACCTCTGTCTACAATGGCCTCCACCCAGTCCATCCTAAATATGTGATGCAGCTTGTTTAGGCATAGTGGTATCTGAGGCGGTGTACTATCTATCCAACCCTGTAGTATAGTCTTTTTCCCCGCAGCGCTTAGGGCTATCAGTAGTTTCTTACATTCCGATGGCATGCGGAGGGCTGGATCAACAATGCCCAAGACTGCCCATTCATGGGTGAAGGGCACGTGGGTAATTAGATTTGCCTCCGCGTATCTCCTAACCAGGTGCCAGAAGTATTGCACAATCGGGCATGTCCACAAGCAGTGAAAAGTGTCCGCTTCATTCTGATGACATTTTGGACAAGAGTGCGAGTCGTCGCTCCCATGTGGAAGCTCCGTAGTGGGGATAAGTAGGTGTTATGATATACATTAAGAAACAACTCAGTGTACATGCTTGCCGGGAGGACCTTTCTGGAGTAAAGTAGCGATTTTTCCATAGTTGGTATGGTCAGATCAGGAAAGTGAGCCAACCAAGAGGACATGCCACCCCTCACAGTAGCATGATCCAGTGTTTTTCTCAAGAAAGTGTAGTGGATAGAAATGGCCTTATATTTCGGTGCCGGATGTGTTAAGAGGCTATCCAAGGAATTGGTCCAATCCCCATCTGCAAAATGTGCGAGGACATGTCTGACATAGAATTGTGTCTGTAATTATGGAAGGGAAGATGAGACAATCACCTCATGCCTCGCTGAGACCTCTGAGAGGGTGAGCGGGCGGCGGTCTCCCACTGCCACTAATGAGCGAATTGATGTTATGCCCTCCTCCCTCCAAGTCTGGAAGGGATGAGCAGCCATGCCGTCTAGGAATTCTGGGTTTTTAATTAGGGGTAGATGTAAGGAATAATACGGGTTTATTTTCGCATTGTGTCGCAGTATGTGCCACATCTTCCTGGTAGACCATAGAAGAGGGTTAGATCGAATGTGGTCAGGTATTTCCCAGTCATGCTGGTGGAGGAAACATGTCAAGGCTACAGTCGGAAGGAAGCTTTGTTCGAGGGGTGTATTCGTGTAAATAGAGCTGTTTTGCAACCAGTCCCTCAGGTGTCTCAGAAGAGCAGCGTGGTTATAAACCACTACATCTGGGAAATTAATACCCCCATTGGATTTAGGCTGAGTAAGTTTACGTAGCGCGATACGAGCTTGGCCCCCCTTCCATATGAAGGTTCTAATAAGTTTATTAATCTGCTGTGAGTCCTGCTTCGTCAACAGTAAGGGTAGTGTTTGCAAGGGATATAGTAGGTGAGGTATTGCCACCATTTTCAGAAGATTGGCCCTACCAAGGTATGACAGTGGAAGGCGTTCCCATCTCTTGACATCATCAGTCAGGGTGTGTAATACCTTATGTATGTTGATTTTATAGAGTTCTGAAATATAACGTGGGACATTAATACCCAAGTATGTGATATATGTGGACACCCAATGAAAGGGGAAATGTGTGGCCCAAGTTGGACATGTTACAGCGCCACACAACAACAGGGCCTTCGATTTATCCATATTAATACTAAAGCCCGATATGCGGCCAAATGAGGTAATCCTGTCCATGATCTGATCTAGGGAACATTCGGGGTCCGAAATATAAAGGAGAATGTCGTCAGCGACGGCTGAGAGTTTAATTTCCTGACTACCCACTTTTATCCCTCTAAAAACAGACCAATCCTGAAATGTTCTGAGCAGTGGGTCAAGGGCTAAGTTAAATAGGAGGGGCGATAAAGGGCATCCCTGACGGGTTCCCCTTTCCAAGAAAAACCGTTGACCTCTAATCCCTTTGATTAGGAGCGAGGCTGACGGAGTGCTGTAGATATATCGTATATAGTTAATAAAACTCACATCAAATCCCCTTTTCTCCAACACGGTAAATAAGTGTGGCCATAGTACCATGTCGAAAGCCTTATTGGCATCGAGGCTAAGAAGCATGTTAGAGTCTATGCAGGGAGACTGGGATGCCGCCACCGCCGCCAGTGCCATGCGGATCGCCTTAACCGCATGTCTGCCAGTCACAAAACCCATTTGTGTCGTGGTGAGAATATCAGGAAGGATGGATTGGAGTCTCGTTGCCATAATCTTAGCTAGAAGTTTGTAATCTACATTTAGGAGACTAATTGGTCTGTAGGAGGAGAGAAAATTAGAGTCCCTGCCAGGTTTAGGGATAAGTGTAATAAAAGCTTCATTAAAAAGCGGGGACGGGGAACTCTGTTCGTGTATTGCATGAAACAGTTCCAGTAAAGAGGGGACAATTTGGGCCTGTAACAAGCGGTAATAATCACCCGACAAACCATCTGGGCCCGGGGACTTACCATGGGGCAAATTAGAGATGGTGGCGTTAATTTCCTCCGCCGTTATGGGACCCATAAGGGCTTCTCTCTGGTCAGAGGGGGCAGCACGTCGTCCGTGAGCAACTGTGTTTGTGTTTCAGTGTCTATTTGTGTCGATTGGAACAAGGACTGAAAGTATGATTGGAATTGTTCTACTATTTCCTGCGATTTTGTGATAACCCGACCGGTCCTGGGGTGATGTATGGTAGTTATAACATGACGTTTTTGGGGGGTCTAGAGATGACCGCCAATAATCTACCAGCCTTATTGCCCCATCTGTAGAATTTATTCTTGGTGTAGTCTAAGGAATGTTTTGCTTGGGTGGCTAGGTAGGTTTCAAGTAGGCGCCTGGCCTGTTTGTATTCGTCAAGAGTAGTCTCTGTAGGGTTAGCAGTATGTTTGGAAGGTCCTGGACATAGTAGCTTTTAACGTCGTGTATTCCAATTTAGAGTCTCTTTTCTTCCGAGAGACATAACTAATAATATGACCTCTCATCACTGCCTTTGAGGCATTCCAAAATATCTCGGGTTTGTCCCAATATTCTATGTTGTCATCAACGTAATTGGTCCAATGATAGGTTAGGTATGATTTAAAATCCTCTGAATTTGCCAAATATTGTGGGAACCGCCAAATACGATCTGTCGGGTGCATATGGGGATGGGCCAGTGCTAGCGTGACGGGGGCATGATCAGAGATCAAAATATCAAGTATGTCTACCCCCGCGATCTGGGATACTAAGTCATCAGCTATTAAAAACCTGTCAATGCGAGACAAGGTTCCATGTGCTAGTGACAAGTGGGTATGTGTCCTGTCAGTCGGGTGCAGCAATCTCCAGGGGTCAGAGAGGTCCAGTGAGTCTCGAAAGGCCAGTAGATGCCTGCTCTGGGAGTCAGTAGTTCTCGGCACACTTGGTGATCTGTCAGCTATGGGATCGTCCACCATGTTATAGTCCCCACCCACTATCAAGGAGTAGTTAGTTCTGCTTAAAAGAATGTGGACAATGTCCTGAATAAATGTATGCGTATTGACATTAGGGGCGTATAAATTGACAAGTGTGTATTTGGTGTGAAAAAGTTCTATGTCCATGATGATATACCTGCCTTCGGGGTCTATGATTTCTGACAGGATAGTAACAGGTAGGTTTTTCTGAAAAAGTATCGCTACCCCTCTGGTCTTCGTACGAAAGGGGGCAGCTACACAGGGGCCAAGCCATGGTGCCTTCAGGACATTTTCCTCCCCCACCAGCCAGTGGGTCTCCTGTAAGAAAATAACATGTGGGTGGAAACGTTTGAGGTGTGTGGTCACACGTCGTCGCTTGATTGGGGAGTTAAGTCCCCCTACATTCCAGGAAATGAATTGTATCGGCTCCGGGGGCATCTGAGGAAGGAACTTCAGACGGCATGGCTACCCAATCCCCTCAGGGCAGTGTGAAACTTGACTGGTAATCAATAAATTCAGGCGGACAGCGGCGGCCCCCCTCCCCCAAGGCTAATTCTATCTTGCATGTCTTTTCTTTGTCTGCCACATCATTCCAGGGGTGCTGCCCTATATGGGTGCTTCCCCTCTGCCCTATCAGTCCAGGGGTGCTGCCCCACTGCTGTTTAAGTCCAGTGGTGCTATTGCCTGTCTACTGTGCTGTGGAATTCTCCAGGGGAGCTGCGTATGCTGTATAAGTCCATGGGTCTATCTGCTTTATAAGTCCAGGGATGCTGCCTATCTGCTGTATTAGTCCAGACACGCTGCCGTATAATTCCAGGGGTGCTGCTGTACTTGATCCTAGGTTTAAATTAAAGCCTAGAGAAGAATATGAAACAAGGTTCAACATCACAACCAGATTTGTGAAAACATATAGCCGCAAAGGTGGAAATTGAAATTGCAATTTTGATTAAGTGCTTTCCAATAAAGTGGAGAGAGACCACATTTGTGGCCAATGTCAGTCAGACTCAGAAGAGACAGAATCATAATCCAGCGAACTGTGACATGTCAACATCTCCTACAGTACTTCATTTTCTCTGGCAACCGCTGGAGAAAACTAGATTTTCCAAACATATCTATGTCTATATGTCTGCCATATAATTCCAGGGGTGCCCTGACTGAACCCGCTCATCTCTAGTAGATACAGATGTGTCCACATACATCTTTGCTATATCCCACCATGTATGGCACGATCTTGCATGCCATAGACTCAGTGATTTAGCCATGCTTTGTGATTTTTCTTAATTTGCTTCTTTAATATGTTACTTTATACATATTCTATTATGGCAAACAAAAATTTTATAATCCATTCACTCACTACTCGTGTAAAACAGCTTAGCCGTGTTTTGCATGTTGTGCCAAATTCAGAAAAAAGCAAAGATGTAAGTGGACACATCTGTATATCTTCTAGTGTGCAATGTGTACCCAGCATTAGAGAGAGGTTCTTCTCAATTATTTCATGTTAGGGACTCAAATTAATGGCTCCAATTAGTCAACCTTAATTTTGATTTATTAATGTTCCACATTTTGGGATTATTTACAAGATGCACATATGTTGTACATGATTCTTTTCCTTTATTTTGTAAATGTTTTCTCCTTAATAATTGTACAATGTAAGGGCTGTGTAGGGTTATTGCAAGACCTCACGATTTTTAGAAGAACAGAGTTTCAGTGATCTTGCATTGCATCAATTTTCCATTGCACTGCAGCACTAGATGGGCCAGGAGCTCCTGTGAGGCACAAACAGTTACTGAATAAGGCCAAGTATGGAGTCTCATGGTGGCTTATATCCAGGAAGCTATCTGGCTTGCCAGGCTGAGACATGCTAGTGGCACAGAGGTTAGCATTGCTTACTCCCACAGTCCTACTTGTAATATGAAATGAGTTTGGACTAGAGTGGTAAACACCACTAGGGCAGGAGCTCAATAACAAAAAAAAATCACTGCACAGTCCTGATTAGTACTGTACTGAACCCACCTGAACTCAATTTACCAGATCCGGGGCTGCTTTGGGTGCTCACGAGGAGCTGCTAAAACATCTAAGGGGCTGCTTTATTTAAAAACAAAATATGAATAAAATAAACAAGACACACAGGTATGCTCACATGCGTGTAACTGGGAGCTGTGAAAAACGAATATTAGGCATCTGCCACAAAATATGTAAATAAAAATGCAATTAAAAATGGGAAAAAAGAAACCCATGAGATTTTCACAAAATAAGTCTCCAGACTCCATGAAGGGGAAAATATCCAATCTTGATCCTGTGGTATACAGCAGTTTATTTGCATCCCAGCATTAAATCAGAGATTATCGTAATCCCTGAAATTGGAGAAGGGGGTACAAATTCGAAGGCTTTGGCCCCTAGTTTTTAAGTTTGTCCAGTAATGTGGTATTTATATATTTGCTTGGTTAAAGTCCTTTCTGTTCCACACCAAGATAGGAGTGGAGGTGAAAGCCTGTGTGCTGTTCCTGATTGTGTGTGCCTCTCTAATTTTTTATCACCTTCTTGACACTGTCCTCTTCCTCTTGCCTCTTCTCATAATGTGAAAAGTCATCAAATATGGAGGTGGTATGTTTGTCGCTAGCTATGATTCGGAGAACTTGGCAAGCTTTTTCCTGGGGGACCACCTGTCGCTGAAATGATGGGTTTATTAAACTGTGCATGTCCTGTTTAAACAACATAAGGGTGGGTGGGTGCGCCCAAGGACAATTCCATCGTGCACCCCTTTTTTTTCTTTGTATTATGTGCTCTTTGGGGCCTAGTTTTTAAAAGTGCCATCCTGTCTGCCACTGCAGTGCCACTCTTAGATGGACAACGTGTTTGTGCAGCCCACTTGTCTTGCTTAGCTTAGTCATCCAGCGACCTTGGTGCAACCTTTTGACCTAAAAACAAAATTGTGAGATGCAAGGTTTTCGGAATAGACTGGACATGAGTGGAAATTAATGGAGGTTAATAATACTGTAAACAAATCTGTGATTTTAGCTGTTTTTATAGTTTAAAAAAAAATCCAGATCTAAAACCAAAACCCAAAATGGTGGTTTTGGCAAGACCAATCCAGATCCAAAAAACAAACTGAGATCCAGATGAAAATCAAAACACAAAACCTGAAAAGTTTCCGGCGTACATTTCTATATTTGCAAATTATGTGACATACTGCTACCATCGTAGTGGACTTTTCACTGGTCTGAAATATGTTGCATAAATGAACTTTTTACACTCTTATTACCTAAATAAATGCACACTAATGATATAGACCAGCTTCAGGAACATACTGTAAATACAACTTTTACACGTAATGTTAGCTTTATTTTTGCAAGAACTAAGTAGTAATCATCTCAGCTTGTTTCTTCCTGCCAAGCAAGGATCAAAACAAATATACAACTCTGACAACAGTTTATGAATACAGTAACAACAAATGAAGTCTACGGCCGGCTTTATACTGCAGTATAAAATTACTACCATCCCTAGGGTATACCTCCAGTAACAGTTTGGTTGTGCACCGATTCGTTGGTTCAGACGTTTACAAGCTGAGGAGTTTTAATGCTGAGGAGAATCCCTGTATTTTAATAATGTGTGTTGTAGACTATGCTCCTGACTCTCCTTAAATTAAAATCCCTCCACTTGGTCCAGTAGGAAAGGTATTTTTATATGTATCCCTTTGACAACTGTTTCTTTTCAATGTATCAAGTCAATCACTGAATACAATGCTGCAGAATTTGGGCACGGAGCCAGCAAGCAGAACGGAGCTTTAGATAAACTCCATTAAGAAATAATTTGTCTGGTGTAATTCCTCAGTTTAAGTTATTCTCTGTATGTGTCCACGGTGACTGTGTCTTAGTACAGCGCTAAAAACTGATGCCAATGTCTTGAAACCTATTTAGCGAAATTAACAAGCTGTATTTTCTTACTGTACTTTTTATGTAATATAAATTATTTAATGCTGCAAATTGGCCACTGGTTGTCGTGATCAATTAATCCATTGAGTACTTAAATTAATAAAAAGCGGTAGGTATGCTGATGCATCTATTACAGTCACTTCACTCTGCAGAGTCGCACTAGGAAGGAGGTAAAGAGTGGCTGCCTATCTGTGGCTTATGGTGCTGTGGGGTGATTGTGTAGTTTTACCAACCTTCCTTCATAAGTTGGAGTCTGCATCTAATAGTAGCAGCTTCAGTAGCTGCTATTTATCACAGTCCCAGCCTCCTGTCTGCCTCTTAGCCGCCACTCTAAAGCTAAGGCCGCCTCTGGGAGGAGAGCTGTGTCTGGATCTTCAACAAGGGAAAACACGTCCTCGGCTTTGCCTCCATACAGGTGAGAGCTGCCTTTGCTTCTCCTCTCAGCTCCACCTTTACTCTCACCAGGGACTCTGTGTCACCACCCATGCCCTCTTGCCTGCTGGGGAGGGCTCTGCAGACATCTCCCAGGACTCCTGTTACATGGAGGGGAATGTACACCGTGCTCCGGCTGCTGCTCATGGTAACAGAAGATCTATGCGGTTAGTATGCACAGAGCCTGCTCACACCACCTTACTCCACAGCTCCTAAGATTGCTGCTCCAACCACCGCTTACTTTCAACTGCCACACTGTACAACCTGGTACTGGTCATGTGATGTGCAACTGTCCTCCTGAACAGCTGCAGGGGCTGCTGGCAGGGCCGGTGCTAGGGTGTTCGGCGCCCCCCTGCAAACTATAAATTTGCGCCCTCCCATATTCCTTTGGCGCGCAACGCGAAAAGGGGTGTAGTCTCACAAGTAAGGGGCATAGCCACACAATAGTACCCCCATTCAAAATTACGCCACAATGTAGCACAATCTTATTCATCTTATACGTAATGCCCCACCCGTAGTAGTAGCGTCCTTATATGTAATGCCCCCCAAGTAGTAGTAGCATCATTATGCATAATGCCCCCCCAGTAGTAGTAGCGTCCTTATGCATAATGCCCCCCAGTAGTAGTAGCATCCTTATGCATAATGCCCCCCAGTAGTAGTAGCATCCTTATGCATAATGCCCCCCAGTAGTAGCATCCTTATGCATAATGCCCCCCCCCCCAGTAGGAGTAGCATCCTTATGCATAATGCCCCCCCAGTAGTAGTAGCATCCTTATACATAATGCCCCCCCTGTAGTAGTAGCGTCCTTAAAGCACACATAAACGCACACAGACATAACACACACACACACAGACACAATACACACACACATTTCCCTCTCACACTTCACTTACCTAAGCCAGTCTCCCTACACTACAGCAGCCTGGTCCGTGTAGCTCCGCCCCTTCTGTCCCATTTAGTCCTACCCCCTTCTGGCCGCTTAGCTCCGCCCCCTTATGTACCGTGCACTGCGCTGTCCTGTCACACAGGTGAGGGGAGGGAGGAGGCTATTCACGCTGCAGGCGCCGCTGCCAGTGCCTGTCATACAGTGACAGGCACAGCAGCAGCAAGGGGCACAGGACGGCGCAGCAGGGAAGGAATGCAGAGCAGGGGGAGCGCCTCTCCGTCCCAGCGCCTCCCTGCACTGCATCCCTTCGCTGAGCGGGTAGCGCCGGGCCTGGCTGCTGGGAATTGTTGTCTATCTGTTTATTGACATGCTGTATATATTTTTGCTGTAATGTGATGAACAGTTTCAGCATAATAACTCATATAGGGTTTTACAATTATAAATGTTACTTCAATTCTGATTGGTTTCCATGGCAACTACTGCACTCTTTCCACTGCTTAGTACATCTCCTAGTTTCTACAATCTAGAAGTGCATCTAGGAGTACGAAGAGGCTTTCTGTGTAATAGTGTAAACTTCTTTTCAGTTAAATGCTGAATGCAGTCAGTGGAAGGCTCATGTCCAGTTAGAGAGAGCCATGTTATATGGGATATCATAGGCTTGGGCTGTGCTATAATGTTATGCTATGCTTCAAGCGTTTATACACACATTGTACCCTAAGTCCTACACAAGCCTATGATATCCCATATAACGTGGCTCTCTCTAACTGGACATGAGCCTTCCACTGACTGCATTCAGCATTTCACTGCATGCAGCCACGAGATTGATACCAGAAGTTACATAGCATCAAGAACCAGTTTACACTAAAAGCGTACTCTCTCATACAATATTCAGTTTCCAACTATCTACAACTGTATATGATGAACTAAATTAACTGCAAATTTAATTGCATACTCAGGTGCATAATGTTGCTGGTCGAAATTATTGTTATAAAATGAAGGAAATGATTATGACAGCACACAGTACCTAACTTTACACAGTGCTCAAAATTATACAGAGAGCAGCTGTGAACACCATTTGATGAGAGGACCAGTGGATTGGGTATTATAGTGGTAACACTTCTGTTACTTTTATAACCAAGTGTCTAAAGTGAATTTTATATACATATTGCTGTTTACGCTGGGGGAATATTCTCACTTTAATTTATTAGCACTTTAAACTGCAAACACTTTATAGTAGGTCCCCTTTAACAATTTTACAGAATTGATACATGGTAGCCACAGCAAATAAGTGCGACATATACCAACAAATTACAGCATATTATACAATTCTGATGAAATACTGTTAAGTGTATACCAATAAGTGTCAAGGCTCAGAACGGGCCTATTGCACCATAAGGCGGAGTGTGCCAATAACGACATATGATATAGCAACTACTTTTTCTAAACTGGGGATTTTTGAACACCATCCAATTAAGCACAACTGATGCAGTAAAATACACCTGAGTGATATATTCGACCAGGAATTGATTCCTGAAAATAATCATTACTTATATATGCTGGCTAAAAATGTGGATATACATGAAAAGGGAACACTAGTTAGGCACTTATATAATCGCATGAGATTACAGCGTACTGGATGCATATTGAGTGAGAATTCTCCCATTAAGGCAAATCTCTAATAACTTACTCTAGACTTGGCTCAAAGACAATAAATACAGAAAGTTTATTACCACTTATATAGGGTGTGCAAATAATCTTTATTGGTATCCTATTAATTCTAAACATTATACACAATAACAACAGATAAGGTCATAGTACCTAACATTTGAATTTTTTTCGGCAGTGTACGACACTCTGGGTATAGTGTGTATTTTTAACAATAAATGTTGCACTTTGTTTTGTCATTGTATGTTGTTTTTTAATATTTCACAGTTACAGGCCTTTTAAGAATAATATAATAAAAGTTACATTTTATTTATTCATCATTTTTTGTGCGCCACTTTAGACCAATCCTTTCCCCCTTTTTGTGAAACTAGTTTCCTACTATTGGCAACAATATAAACTGTGGCAGCACCCCCATAACTAATTCAAATATATGAAACCGCAAATGATATGGGGTTAAGAAGTTCATTATAGAATATATATCTAGTGCAGTAGTTCTCCCATTCCCCTTTTTCCTAATAAGAGAGGAGGAGCAGACAAGCTGGAAGAAGGAGGCGGCCGGCGCGAGGGAGGTGAGACGGCCCGACCCGAAGAGCGGGAAGATCCTCTATATGTAAGTAGTCTCTCTCTCTCTCTCCCCCCCCTCCCTTCCTTCCCTCCCACTTGACACTTGCCTGTCGTACTGTGTATCATGGGGACACCTGCCTGCAGCAATGTGTAAAATGGGGACACCTGCCTGCCATAATGTGTAATATGGGGACACCTGCCTGCCATAATGTGTATCATGGGGACACCTGCCTGCCGCAATGTGTAAAATGGGGACACCTGCCTGCCATAATGTGTAATATGGGGACACCTGCCTGCCATAATGTGTAAAATGGGGACACCTGCTTACCATAATGAGTAAAATGGGGACACCTGCCTGCCGCACTGTGTAAAATGGGGACACGTGCCTGCCGCAATGTGTATAATGGGGACACGTGCCTGCCGCACTGTGTAAAATGGGGACACCTGCCTGCCGTACTGTGTAAAATGGGGACACTTGCCTGCTGTACTGTGTAAAATGGCGATTCTTGCCTGCCGTAATGTGTAAAATTGGGACACTTGCCTGCCATACTGTGTAAAATGGGGACACTTGCCTGCCGTAATGTGTAAAATGGGGAGTCTTGCCTACGTAATGTGTAAAATGGGGACACGTGCCTGCTGTAATGTGTAAAATGGGGACTCTTGCCTGCCATACTGTGTAAAATGGGGACTTTTGATTATTTTTTTTCCCTGTGGTGGCCGTGATGATATCAGATGAGACCACGCCCACTTTAATGAGACTGTGCCCATTAACATTAGGCCACGCCCCCTTGTTGGGATCGTGCACGCCTTTGGTGCGCGAATGCTTTTTCTTTTTATAGCTATGGGTGGGGCGCATTTTTTTATGTCAATGGGGGGGGGTGCATTTTGAAATCTCGCACTGGGAGCCAAATTGGCTAGAAATGGCCCTGTGTACAAGTACCGTGTTAGGTTGTAATCCAACCACCTTTTCTCAAGCAAATCCAATATAACCACAAGTTAATCAGCAACACCGATTATCCACGATCCCATGATCCGAGTATGCCATATAAAAGAGATTCAAATGGACATAATAGTGCAATATGTTTCACACAAGTTTAATAATAAAAACACATATAAATGCCCATACATTCATCTACTAAATAAAAGCGAAAAATTGTCCTTATGTCTTTCTATAGAAATCCACTGTTTACAAGCTATGATCATGAAATTTAACATACGAGTGCATTAAAATATGGCCGAGGCAGCTAAAACAATTAGAAATCCCTAGCACCCCTAGGGGGGGAGACAGCAGGAAGCCACAGACTGAGAGTTGTATAGTGGGAAGAGCAGGGTCCCTTGGGGGAACAAAAAGGGGTTCGGCCACTACACCAAGTGCATCAGGGAAGCAAGATATGCCTATATACTAGATCTCCAACCAACGTAAATTAATGAACTAACATTCTAATTTACCATCCTCATCCCATAGCGAAGCACGAGTATTCAGCTATCTATAATGTTATTTATATTGTGTGTTTAATATTTAAATGTATTTTTGTAAACATACATTCTTAAAATCCTGGGCAACGCCGGGTACACCAGCTAGTAAAGAATAAAACAGCTTATCTGATATAACACTTTCTCCCATCTGCGATCAGGGTGAAGTTACAGTCCTTCCTCAATGTGTTTCATCCGTTTTGCCTCTGCTGGACTTCCTCAGGAGTATCACTCCTGAGGAAGTCCAGCAGAGGCAAAACGAACGAAACACGTTGAGGAAGGAATATAACTTCACCCTGATAAGTGGTTTTATCTTTATGAATCTGCAGGCATTTATATGTGTTATTAGAGATGAGCGGGTTCGGTTCTCAGAGAACCGAACCCTAGCAGACTTTGCCTTCCGAGTTCGGTTCCGAGCCAGGCTCGGGTTTTCCCGCCTGACTCGGAAACCTGAACGCGGCAAAAACGTCATCATCCCGCTATCGGATTTTCGCGGGATTTGGATTCCATTTAAGGAGCCGCGCGTCGCGGCCATTTTCACTCCAGTCTTGGAGAGTGTATTGAGAGGACGTGTCCTCAGTGTTCAGTGTCTATGTGGGCGCGAAAAGTGAAGTGGTGGGTATTGGGGGTAATTCCAAGTTGATCGCAGCAGGATTTTTGATAGCAATTGGGCAAAACCATGTGCACTGCAGGGGAGGCAGATATAACATGTGCAGAAAGAGTTAGATTTGGGTGGATTATTTTATTTCTGTGCAGGGTAAATACTGGCTGCTTTATTTTTACACTGCAATTTAGATTGCAGATTGAACTCACCACACCCAAATCTAACTCTCTCTGCACATGTTATATCTGCCTCCCCTGCAGTGCACATGGTTTTGCCCAATTGCTATCAAAAATCCTGCTGCGATCAACTTGGAATTACCCCCATTGTGCTGTGTTGTGCTGCTCAGTCCAGTGTAGTCAGTGTATTGTGCTGCATCAGTCCAGCCAGTCACAGTGTTGGTGTCCTCTGCTGCCATATATCCAGTGTAGCTGTATAAAGTGGTGCTGTGTTGTGCTGTCCAGTCCAGTGTAGTCAGTGTATTGTGCTGCATCAGTCCAGCCAGTCAGTGTTGATGTGCTCTGCTGCCATATATCCAGTGTAGCTGTATAAAGTGGTGCTGTGTTGTGCTGTCCAGTCCAGTGTAGTCAGTGTATTGTGCTACATCAGTCCAGCCAGTCACAATGTTGGTGACCTCTGCTGCCATATATTCAGTGTAGCTATATAAAGTGGTGTTGTGTTGTGCTGCATCAGACCAGTGGTAGTGTCCTGTCGATCAGTCATTCCAGTGATGAGGCAGTCACAGTGGTATACGCTGCTTCTATATGTCTACTGCTACAGTATTATAATAATAATAACAACAACAACAACAACCAAAAGTCCCTTACAGTGTTGTTGTGTTGTGCTGCATCAGACCAGTGGTAGTGTCCTGTCCATCAGTCATTCCAGTGACGATATACGCTGCTGCTATATGTCCACTGCTACAGTATTATAATAATTATAACAACAACCACAAGTCCCTTACAGTGTTGTTGTGTTGTGCTGCATCAGACCAGTGGTAGAGTCCTGTCCATCAGTCATTCCAGTGACGAGGCAGTCATAGTGGTATACGCTGCTGCTATATGTCCACTGCTGCCTTATAATAATAATAATAATAATAATATAACAACAAGTCCCTTACAGTGTTGCTGTGTTGTGCTGCATCAGACCAGTGGTAGTGTCCTGGCCATCAGTCATTCCAGTCATCCCTGTGCCGCATATTGTCTCATATATCTCCCAAAAAATAATGGAGAACAAAATTTGGAGGATAAAATAGGGAAAGATCAAGAACCACTTCCTCCTAGTGCTAAACCTGTTGCCACTAGCCATGACATAGACAATAAAATGCCATCAATGTCGTCTGCCAAAGCCGATGCCCAATGTGATATTAGAGGGCATGTAAAATCTAAAAAGCCAAAGTTCTATAAAAAGAACCAAAAAAATAAATTTAAATTGTCTGAGGAGAAACGTAAACTTGCCAATATGCCATTTACGACACGTAGTGGCAAGGAACGGCTGAGGCCCTGGCCTATGTTCATGGCTAGTGGTTCAGCTTTTCATGATGATGGAAGCCCTCATCCTCCCACTAGAAAAATGATAAGAGTTAAGCTGGAAAGAGCACAGAAAAGAACTGTGCATTTTGACATGGTATCACAAATTCCCAAGGAGAGTCCAAGTGTGTCGGCGGTTGCAATGCCTGACCTTCCCAACACTGGACGGGAAGAGGTGGCTCCTTCCACCATTTGCACGCCCCCTGCAAGTGCTGGAAGGAGCACCCCCAGTCCAGTTCCTGATATTAAAATTGAAGATGTCACTGTTGTAGTACACCAGGATGAGGATATGGGTGTTGCTGGCGCTGAGGAGGAAGTTGACGATGAGCATTTTGATGGTGATGTGGTTTGTTTAAGTCAGGCACCGGGGGAGACACCTGTTGTCCATGGGATGAAGAAGCCCACTGTGATGCATGGGCAAACTACCAAAGAAGCCACCTCTTCGGTGTGTAATTATTTCTCCACAAATCCGGACAACAGGTGTCAAGCCATCTGTTGCCTCTGTCAATCTGTAATAAGCAGGGGTAAGGATGTTAACCACCTAGGAACATCCTTCCTTATACATCACCTGCTGCGCATTCATCAGAAGTCAGTGTCAAGTTGAGAAACTTTTGCTAAGAGCGTAAGCAGTCCACTGACACCTAAATCCCATCTTCCTCCTGTACCCAAGCTCCTGCAAGCCACACCACCGACTCCCTCAACGTCAACTTCCTCCTCAGTCAGGAACGTCAGTAGTCCTGCAGACCATGTCACTGTCAAAACTGGGGAGTCCTCTTACCTAACCGGGATTACTCTGTAGGATCCTTGAGTGGTACGCCTGCTGTTGCTGCCGCTGCTGTTGTTGATGCTGGTAGTAAATCGTCATCCCAGAGGGGAAGTCGGGAGACCACTTGTACTACTTACAGTAAGCAATTGACTGTCCAACAGTCCTTTGCGAGGAAGATGAAATATGACAGCATTCATCCTTTTGCAAAGCGGATAACTGAGGCCTTGACAGCTATGTTGGTGTTAGATGTGTGTCCGGTATCCGCCATTAGTTCAGTGGGACTTAGAGAATTGTTTAAGGTATTGTGTCCCCGGTATCAAATCCCATCTTGGTTCCACTTCTCTAGGCAGGTGATGCCGAGAATGTACACAGACGTCCAAAAAAGAGTCACCAGTGTCCTACAAAATGCGATTGTATCCAGTGTCTACATAACCACGGACATGTGGACAAGTGGAACAGGGCAGACTAAGGACTATATGACTGTAACAGCCCACTGGGTAGATTTATGGCCTCCTGCAGCAACAACAGCAGCGGCACCAGTAGCCGCATCTCGCAAACACCTACTCGTTCCTAAACAGGCTATGCTATGTATCACCGCTTTCCGTAAGAGGCACACAACTGACAACCTCTTACGGAAACTGAGGAACATCATCGCAGAATGGCTTACCCCAATTGGAATCTCCTGGGGATCTCTAATATCGGACAACGCCACCAATTTTGTGCGTGCATTAAATCTGGGCAAATTCCAGCATATCCCATGTTTTGCACATACAATTAATTTGGTAGTGCAGAATTTTTTTTATAAATGACAGGGGTGTGCAGGAGATGCTGTCGGTGGCCCGAAAAATTGCAGGCCACTTTCGGCATTCTGCCACTGCGTGCCGATGTCTGGAGCGCCAGCAAACACTCCTGAACCTGCTCTGCCATCAACTGAAGCAAGAGGTGGTAACGAGGTGGAATTCAACACTCTATATGCTTCAGAGGATGAAGGAGCAGCAAAAGGCCATTCAAGCCTATACATCCACCGACGATATAGGCAAAGGAGGGGTAATGCACCTGACTCAAGCACAGTGGAGAACGATTTCCGTCTTGTGCAAGGTTCTCCAACCCTTCGAACTTGCCACACATGAAGTCAGTTCAGACACTGCCAGCTTGAGTCAGGTCATTCCCCTCATCAGGCTTTTGCAGAAGCAGCTGGAGAAATTGAAGGAGGAGCTAAGACGGAGCAATGCCACAAAGTATGTGGGACTTGTGGATGGAGCCCTTCATTCGCTTTGCCAGGATTCAAGGGTGGTCAATCTGTTGAAATCTGAGCACTACATTTTGGCCACCGTGCTCGATCCTACGTTTAAAGCCTATGTTGTATCTTTCTTTCCAGCAGACACAAGTGTGCAGAGGTGCAAAGACCTGCTGGTTAGTAAATTGTCAACTCAAGCGGAACGTGACCCGTCAACAGCTCATTCTTCAATTTCTCCCGCCACTGGGGCTGCGAGGAAAAGGATAAAATTTCCTAGCCCACCCAGTGGCGTTGATGCAGGGCAGTCAGGAGCGAAAGCTGACATCTGGTCCGGACTGAAGGACATGCCAACGATTACTGACATGTCTACTGTCACTGCATATGATTCTGTCACCACTGAAAGAATGGTGGAGGATTATATGAGTGACAACATCCAAGTAGGCATGTCAGACAGTCAGTATGTATACTGGCAGGGAAAAGAGGCAATTTGGATGCCCTTGCACAAACTGGCTTTATTTCACCTAAGTTGCCCCCCCTTCAGTGTGTACTCCGAAAGAGTGTTTAGTACAGCCGGTAACCTTGTCAGCGATCAGCATAGGAGGTTACTTCCAGTAAATGTGGAGAAGATGATGTTTATCAAAATGAATTATAAATTCCTCCAGGAAGACTTTTACCAGCAATTGCCTCCAGAAAGTACACAGGGACCTGTGATGGTGGATTCCAGTGGGGACGAATTAATACTCTGCGAGGAGGAGGATGTACACAGTGAAAAGGGTGAGGAATCAGAGGATGAGGATGAGGTAGACATCTTGCCTCTGTAGAGCCATTTTGTGCAAGGAGAGATTGATTGCTTCTTTTTTGGTGGGGGCCTACACAAACCACTCATTTCAGCCACAGTCATGTGGCAGACCCTGTCGCTGAAATGATTGGTTTTTTTAAAGTGTGCATGTCCTGTTTATGCAACATAAGGGTGGATGGGAGGGCCCAAGGACAATTCCATCTTGCACCTCTTTTTCTTCTTTGCATCATGTGCTGTTTGGGGACTAGTTTTTTTAAGTGCCATTCTGTCTGTAACTGCCGTGCCACTCCTAGATGGGCCAGGTGTTTGTGCCGCACACTTGTGTCGCTTAGCTTTTTCATACAGCCACCTCAGTGCAACTTTTAGGCCTAAAAACAATATTCGGAGGTGTGAGGTGTTTAGAATAGACTGGAAATTAGTGGAAATGAATATTGAGGTTAATACGTAGGAGCAAAATTACCCCCAAATTCTGAGATTTTAGGTGTTTTTATGTTTGTTTTTTTCCAAAAATCATCCAAATCCAAAACCAAAACACGAAAGGGTGGTTTTGGCAAAACCAAGTCGAAACCAAAACTCGAAAGTGGAATAAGAACCAAAACACAAAACACGAAAAGTGCCAGCCGCACATCTCTAGTTTTTATTATTAAACTCGTGTGAAATGTCGAAGTCGAAAAATATTTCAGTACACACGTCACGTGTAAACTACACACAGATGGCCTCCATGCGTGTACTTGTTCTGCCATGTGTGCACATATTTGCAATTTGCGTATGATCGCTCCCGCGGTCCTGCATATTAGCGCGTGGTATGGGTAATTACAGTAGTATTTGTAATCGCATGGAAAAGCCATAAAAACACATTACATATGTAATCCACATAGTGCACAAGGTACACATAGTCTACATGCACCACACCAGCGAGTTACACTTGCTCAAAGGGTATAAGAACAAAGGGATTCACCTTTACAGGATATGAGGGGACAGAATTAGGTTAGGAGGTAGTGTTTGGTATCCAGCTGTAGGGTATTTTAAGAGCAATATTCCGGTGTTAGTTTGCAGAAGATCGCATGCTCCTGCCAATAGTTATGCGCAGGAGCAGAATATTAATATTTACTGTATTTACTGTACTCCTGATATTCGGCGGGAACCCAGTGGAGAACATCTGCAAGTGCACCTGGACCAGACATCGCCCACCTATTCAAACCGACCTATGACCTCTGCTGTACTGTAAATGACCATCCCAGTGACCAATAGACAAAGAGATTACAGTTCCCATTGTGTTAGGTTTTGGACAAATGTATAAAAAGCCAGCTGCAGGCCCGGTCACACACAATCTCTGAAGATCATCTACCTTGAATATTGATGACCGGACCGGGAAGCGCAGGCGAACAAACGTATGTACCATTGACTGTAGCCTTTTTCTCTGATTGTATTGTGTTATTATTGTAACCCCCTGCTAGTAAAATAACCGTTGGTGGGTTGGACCCTAACATAGTTTTGAAATTCAATTTGGTGTTGTGCCCCATTTCCTGCTAAAGGTTTAAGGTGTATTTCTATCACACATGTATCTGCATTGTGCTAACAGCATGTCTGTGTGTGTATGCACTGCGTGTACTTTGTACATCCATTGCGGCGTTAGTACGCAAAGTGCGTACACGGTACGGGTCTTTGTACACTGTGTAAAAAGTATGTAGGGTAAAGATTAATTACAGCGGCCGCAGCGGCTCGAATTTAAGTGTATTAAGGTATTGCTTTTTGTCCTGTAAAATAATCAGCATTCACAATTGTGGGCTCGATCCGGTTTTTCACACACTCAAAGGCTAGCAGATCATAGCAGACTTTAATCTATCAGCAAAGGGTGGAAATACATCTTTACGTTAAATTTTTTTCTGGTTGCTGGATGTTTTAAAACCCTATTTATGTGCTGATAGTTTGCGTCTGCTCTGTCTGGTCTGCAGAGGTGCTTAAGAATCCGGCGGTAAACTGGAAAAAAGCTATTTAAAAAATCTGTGTAATCTTTTTGGTGCCAAAAGCGTACACAAAGGGTACCGATACTTTGCATACCCTCTCACATATTGTTGCCACAAGGTATAGATTTTTAGATCAGTTTAGATCTGTGTGAAATCGGATACATTGGTTGCTATTTAGATAAATTTGAATTAGTGTGTTAAGGGAATAATTATAAAAAACACAAAACGCAGTTCTGGACTGGTTATAAAGGTTTACACAGAACAAGTGTGGGTAGTATTTAGTGGGCGATAGTAGTTTTATTGCTCACATTTATAGTGGTTGTGTGGTTTGTTTTATCGCGGATGCACGTTTTGTACACGTGGACCAGACAAAGTACAGGACCGTGCACGCAGCATAAAAGGCACGCACGGTCGCGTGTTTACACAAGGTTGCATAAGAGTACGGACGCTAAGTACAAATCACACGATAATTTGTTCAATTAAAAGGTGGGACAGTATACCTTAAATACAAATAGCACATAACTATCTTATTTTAAAAGCAGATTAGTAATAGACTTTTGTCTAAACTGTACTGCCTCTGGGGTAAAGCTGCCGATCAGAAAGAGTGGAAATTTTCTGTACAGAAAAACACTGTGTATTTGTGTGAGCTGAAAGTAGGAGCGAGTGTATTTGAACCCCGGAATTCAGGATCCCGTCGTTGGTACACCAAGTAAGTGGAGGCTTGGCGGCAAACTTTTTTTGCACAAAACCGCGGTATCATTAGCGCTGTCTAGAGCATACGCAAGCCTGATTTGTGTATAAGTGCATAGGGAGTTTTCGCTGGTCTCTCAGGAAAATCTCCAATGGTGGATATTCACTGGAAAAGGTAAGTCACTCCTAAAACTTCCAGTGAATAGAAGCCAGTTAGGCCACCTCACTGGGTACGCGGTGGTCACTATTGGAGTGAGTTGTGGTACATCAGTGGAGAAGGAGTGGGTGAAAGCGCTCTGAGAACTTTCACCGCCTATTCGTGTCGTGCATTGGGGATTGCGTAAAAGGAAAAAGTCCGTGATGGGATCCAATTGCACAAACGGTGGGCATATGGTAGCCAGGGTTCAGGCTGAAGAGCCGTGGCCCAAGGGGTTAGCGAGGTTTATTATGTGTGGGAAATATGGTCCACACGCGGAGACTTTTTGTTCTGAATGTGTACGTATGACTGCGGAAGATAGGGTATCATTCCCTAGGATGGGCAGCTTTGAGCCAGAGGCATTACAGAACATAAGGATTAGGATATGTCTGATAAAATCCAGAAAACAAAGGATTAGACATACAGATTGTTTAAACTTGTGGCAGCAAGAGGGGAATGTGCAGAGGGAATTGGCTCGCACAGCAGGTTCCAAACCTAGCGGGAAAGCAATGGTGACCGCACCACCACCACCATATGTTGATGGGGAGAAATTGGCTACAAGCAATGATGCATTGGTACAGGATAGGAAAGTAATTGATAAATGTGCTAACGCTAACCCTTGCCAGCTGTATCCCATTTTAAATTTTCCCCAGGACTGTGAGCAGGAAGATGAGCCCAGCACGATATCGGCACTCTCTCTAGCAGCCACCATACAGAATACTCAGGTGGGCACCGCCCAACCACTAAGGGTTGTAGCGATGCCCCCTAGTGGAGGGGTAAGTGAGGTTGTGTCTACAGGTATGTACGGCACCATACACTATGCAGAGACAATAGCTCCCCGCATTATAGAGTCAAGCCAAAATGATGTAGTTGAATTAAATCCTGTCAGGGTGATTGCGGTTACCAATGGGAAAACTGACAATCAGGGAGTAATTCCCATCAGGAACATTGCCATGCATTGTCCCTGGTCCTGAGCAGAGTTAAGGTCAATTATGTCAGAATTCACTGATCCCAGGAGAGATCTAGTCGGGTACCAGAAATTCGTTAGAGAGTTAGGTAACGCCCATGAACCCACAAACAAAGATTGGCGAACAGTGCTAAGGGTGTGTCTACCCTCAAATATTGACATCACAAAATTCATAACGGATTGTAAGTTAGATGCAGAAGTACCTCTCACTGATGAATACAATCAGGAGAATGTAAAGCAAATCAATCTACAATTAGGAGTGTATTTCCCTACTATTGTTAAATGGAATAAAATCTCCATAAGACAAAAGGAAGGTGAAATGGCATCTGAATATTTCCATCGAGCACTGCAGGAAATAGATAGATACACTGGGATCGAGGACATTAAGAATAATGCACATCACAGGGAGGTAGCTGTCTCGGTGTTAATGGATGGTTTAAAGGAATCACTAAGGACAAGGGTGCAAACCTCTCTACCTAACTGGAGAGGTATCTCGGTGGCTGCGTTGAGAGAGTCCGCTATCGAGCACGATCGGAATATCATTAAACACAGGGAGTTGCAAGGGGATAGGCTGATGATGGTAAGTATACAGGCTCTTACAGCAAAACCACATCAGCCAAGACCCCAGACCCCTGATGGTAAGTCACGGATAATAGTACGTTACAATTGCCAGAAGGAAGGACATTACTCAAGGGAATGTAGGAATAAAGGGACACATAATGTATACAGACCCCATAGACCAGGATACGAACCACGCTATAACACACATAGTTGGGAACAGGGACCACATAGAGGGGAAACACGGAGGTACCCACCTAGAAGGGACTGGCAGACCTCCGAAAACTCTCAGTTATCCCACTCACATATCGTAGCTGCCAGCGCACAGCGGGGAGGTCCCACTACACAATAGAGGTCAGGCCACACCTGTAGTCTACAGCCAGTTAAGTTGATTGCTAGCCTTGGAAAGGAACCTGAGGTCATGGTTGATGTAGCTGGTGTACCATTACCTTTTCTTGTAGATACAGGGGCGGCCAGGTCAGTGTTGAATTCCACATCAGGTGTAAAAACCACAGGAAAAACAATTTCGGCAATGGGAGTAACAGGAACGGTGCAACAATACCCTTTGAGTAGACCTGCAGAGATTACGATAGGGCCCTTGCAAACCAATCATTCTTTCCTGTTGGCAGCATCGGCTCTGACTAATCTACTTGGCAGAGACTTATTGTGTAAAATGAGGTGTGTCAAATATTGTACTCCTGTCTATCAAATGTAGAGAAAATGATCTCACAAATACCTGGTTCCCTTTGGACCAAAGATGGACAGGACACTGGATTGATAGCAAATGTAGCTCCAGTAGCAGTACAAGTAAAAGATGGCAGAATAGCTCCAAAAATCCCTCAATATCCTCTGAAGCCAGAGGTAGAGTTAGGAGTGTACCCCGTCATAGAGCGGCTGCTACAGCAGGGCATCCTAGTCAGGATGTCCAGCACCACCAATAGTCCCATCTTCCCTGTGAAAAAGAGTGGGGGGAGGGGTTACAGGTTAGTGCAGGATCTAAGGAGGATGAACAAAATAGTTGAGAGCCAATTCCCCATAGTGCCCAATCCAGCTGTCATCCTTATGCAAATTCCCCCTACCGCAAAATTCTTCACTGTCATTAATCTCTGCTCTGCTTTCTTTTCTGTCCCTCTTCACCCTGACAGCCAATACTTCTTTGCTTTTACGTACAGGAGAGTACAGTACACCTGGACTCGTCTTCCCCAAGGTTTCATTGACAGCCCGAGTATTTTCTCCCAGGCCTTACATGACTGTTTGCAATCTTTTCAACCTGAGAGTGGGCCAGTGCTAATACAGTATGTTGATGACTTGTTGTGTTTTGACTCACTCGAGTCGTCCTTGGAAAATACTAAACAGCTTCTGTTTCATCTTTCACAGACAGGACACAAGGTTTCAAAAGATAAGTTGCAGTTGTGCCGGACCAGGGTTAAATACTTGGGGCACTGTTTGACACAAGGACTTAGACACCTCACTGTGGATAGAATACAGGCGATTCGCGACATGACTCTGCCACAAACTCAGCAACAGGTCCGCACTTTCCTCGGAATGTGTGGGTACTGTCGTAACTGGATTCCGGGGTTCTCCATACTGGCTTTACCATTGCAAGAAATGGTCTCTTCGAACAAACCGGAACGGATCTCTCACACAGATGAGTCCGAACTGGCGTTTGAGAGACTCAAACAGTGTTTATCACAAGCACCTGCATTAGGTATGCCAGATTATGAGAAACCCTTTGAATTGTACGGTACTGAAAGTGCTGGGTGCGTGGCAGGAGTCTTAACACAGAGACATGGTGATGCCAGCAGACCGGTAGCTTACTACAGTGCACAGTTGGACACTGTAGCGCGGTCTCTCCCCATGTGTTTGCGAAGTGTTGCAGCAATAGCTTTGCTGGTAAGTAAAAGCGAGGACGTAGTGTTAGGACACGACTTCACCATTCATACACCTCATGCAGTATCAGCCTTACTAAACTCCGCCCAAACTAGACATGTCTCATCTGCTCGGTTTACAAAGTGGGAATTATCACTAGAGATGAGCGGGTTCGGTTTCTCTGAATCCGAACCCGCCCGAACTTCATGTTTTTTTTCACGGGTCCGAGCGACTCGGATCTTCCCGCCTTGCTCTGTTAACCCGAGCGCACCCGAACGTCATCATGACGCTGTCGGATTCTCGCGAGACTCGGATTCTATATAAGGAGCCGCGCTTCGCCGCCATTTTCACACGTGCATTGAGATTGATAGGGAGAGGACGTGGCTGGCGTCCTCTCCATTTAGATTAGAAGAGAGAGAGAGAGAGATTGACCTGATTTACTGGAGCTTAGGAGTACTGTAGAACTGTAGAGAGTGCAGAGTTTACTAGTGACTGACCACAGTGACCACCAGACAGTGCAGTTTTATTTAATATATCCGTTCTCTGCCTGAAAAAAACGATACACAGTGACTCAGTCACATACCATATCTGTGTGCACTGCTCAGCCCAGTGTGCTGCATCATCTATGTATATATCTGACTGTGCTCAGCTCACACAGCTTATAATTGTGGGGGAGACTGGGGAGCACTGCAGTGCCAGTTATAGGTTATAGCAGGAGCCAGGAGTACATATTATTATTAAAATTAAACAGTGCACACTTTTGCTGCAGGAGTGCCACTGCCAGTGTGACTGACCAGTGACCTGACCACACTGACCACCAGTATAGTTAGTAGTATACTATATTGTGATTGCCTGAAAAAGTTAAACACTCGTCGTGTGACTTCACTTGTGTGGTGTTTTTTTTTTTATTCTATAAAAAACTCATTCTGCTGACAGACAGTGTCCAGCAGGTCCGTCATTATATAATGTATACCTGTCCGGCTGCAGTAGTGATATATATATATTTTTTATATCATTATTTATCATCCAGTCGCAGCAGACACAGTATGGTAGTTCACGGCTGTAGCTACCTCTGTGTCGGCACTCGGCAGTCCATCCATAATTGTATACCACCTACCCGTGGTTTTTTTTTCTTTCTTCTTTATACATACATACTACTACATCTCTTTATCAACCAGTCTATATTAGCAGCAGACACAGTACAGTACGGTAGTCCACGGCTGTAGCTACCTCTGTGTCGGCACTCGGCAGTCCGTCCATAATTGTATACCACCTACCCGTGGTTTTTTTTTCTTTCTTCTTTATACATACATACTACTACATCTCTTTATCAACCAGTCTATATTAGCAGCAGACACAGTACAGTACGGTAGTCCACGGCTGTAGCTACCTCTGTGTCGGCACTCGGCAGTCCGTCCATAATTGTATACTAGTATCCATCCATCTCCATTGTTTACCTGAGGTGCCTTTTAGTTGTGCCTATTAAAATATGGAGAACAAAAATGTTGAGGTTCCAAAATTAGGGAAAGATCAAGATCCACTTCCACCTCGTGCTGAAGCTGCTGCCACTAGTCATGGCCGAGACGATGAAATGCCAGCAACGTCGTCTGCCAAGGCCGATGCCCAATGTCATAGTACAGAGCATGTCAAATCCAAAACACCAAATATCAGTAAAAAAAGGACTCCAAAACCTAAAATAAAATTGTCGGAGGAGAAGCGTAAACTTGCCAATATGCCATTTACCACACGGAGTGGCAAGGAACGGCTGAGGCCCTGGCCTATGTTCATGGCTAGTGGTTCAGCTTCACATGAGGATGGAGGCACTCAGCCTCTCGCTAGAAAAATGAAAAGACTCAAGCTGGCAAAAGCAGTAGCACCGCAAAGAACTGTGCGTTCTTCGAAATCCCAAATCCACAAGGAGAGTCCAATTGTGTCGGTTGCGATGCCTGACCTTCCCAACACTGGACGTGAAGAGCATGCGCCTTCCACCATTTGCACGCCCCCTGCAAGTGCTGGAAGGAGCACCCGCAGTCCAGTTCCTGATAGTCAGATTGAAGATGTCAGTGTTGAAGTACACCAGGATGAGGAGGATATGGGTGTTGCTGGCGCTGGGGAGGAAATTGACCAGGAGGATTCTGATGGTGAGGTGGTTTGTTTAAGTCAGGCACCCGGGGAGACACCTGTTGTCCGTGGGAGGAATATGGCCGTTGACATGCCTGGTGAAAATACCAAAAAAATCAGCTCTTCGGTGTGGAGGTATTTCAACAGAAATGCGGACAACAGGTGTCAAGCCGTGTGTTCCCTTTGTCAAGCTGTAATAAGTAGGGGTAAGGACGTTAACCACCTCGGAACATCCTCCCTTATACGTCACCTGCAGCGCATTCATAATAAGTCAGTGACAAGTTCAAAAACTTTGGGTGACAGCGGAAGCAGTCCACTGACCAGTAAATCCCTTCCTCTTGTAACCAAGCTCACGCAAACCACCCCACCAACTCCCTCAGTGTCAATTTCCTCCTTCCCCAGGAATGCCAATAGTCCTGCAGGCCATGTCACTGGCAATTCTGACGATTCCTCTCCTGCCTGGGATTCCTCCGATGCATCCTTGCGTGTAACGCCTACTGCTGCTGGCGCTGCTGTTGTTGCTGCTGGGAGTCGATGGTCATCCCAGAGGGGAAGTCGTAAGACCACTTTTACTACTTCCACCAAGCAATTGACTGTCCAACAGTCCTTTGCGAGGAAGATGAAATATCACAGCAGTCATCCTACTGCAAAGCGGATAACTGAGGCCTTGGCATCCTGGGTGGTGAGAAACGTGGTTCCGGTATCCATCATTACTGCAGAGCCAACTAGAGACTTGTTGGAGGTACTGTGTCCCCGGTACCAAATACCATCTAGGTTCCATTTCTCTAGGCAGGCGATACCGAAAATGTACACAGACCTCAGAAAAAGAGTCACCAGTGTCCTAAAAAATGCAGCTGTACCCAATGTCCACTTAACCACGGACATGTGGACAAGTGGAGCAGGGCAGGGTCAGGACTATATGACTGTGACAGCCCACTGGGTAGATGTATGGACTCCCGCCGCAAGAACAGCAGCGGCGGCACCAGTAGCAGCATCTCGCAAACGCCAACTCTTTCCTAGGCAGGCTACGCTTTGTATCACCGCTTTCCAGAATACGCACACAGCTGAAAACCTCTTACGGCAACTGAGGAAGATCATCGCGGAATGGCTTACCCCAATTGGACTCTCCTGTGGATTTGTGGCATCGGACAACGCCAGCAATATTGTGTGTGCATTAAATATGGGCAAATTCCAGCACGTCCCATGTTTTGCACATACCTTGAATTTGGTGGTGCAGAATTATTTAAAAAACGACAGGGGCGTGCAAGAGATGCTGTCGGTGGCCAGAAGAATTGCGGGACACTTTCGGCGTACAGGCACCACGTACAGAAGACTGGAGCAACACCAAAAACTACTGAACCTGCCCTGCCATCATCTGAAGCAAGAAGTGGTAACGAGGTGGAATTCAACCCTCTATATGCTTCAGAGGTTGGAGGAGCAGCAAAAGGCCATTCAAGCCTATACAATTGAGCACGATATAGGAGGTGGAAAACACCTGTCTCAAGCGCAGTGGAGAATGATTTCAACGTTGTGCAAGGTTCTGCTGCCCTTTGAACTTGCCACACGTGAAGTCAGTTCAGACACTGCCAGCCTGAGTCAGGTCATTCCCCTCATCAGGCTTTTGCAGAAGAAGCTGGAGACATTGAAGGAGGAGCTAACACGGAGCGATTCCGCTAGGCATGTGGGACTTGTGGATGGAGCCCTTAATTCGCTTAACAAGGATTCACGGGTGGTCAATCTGTTGAAATCAGAGCACTACATTTTGGCCACCATGCTCGATCCTAGATTTAAAGCCTACCTTGGATCTCTCTTTCCGGCAGACACAAGTCTGCTGGGGTTGAAAGACCTGCTGGTGAGAAAATTGTCAAGTCAAGCGGAACGCGACCTGTCAACATCTCCTCCTTCACATTCTCCCGCAACTGGGGGTGCGAGGAAAAGGCTCAGAATTCCGAGCCCACCCGCTGGCGGTGATGCAGGGCAGTCTGGAGCGACTGCTGATGCTGACATCTGGTCCGGACTGAAGGACCTGACAACGATTACGGACATGTCGTCTACTGTCACTGCATATGATTCTCTCACCATTGAAAGAATGGTGGAGGATTATATGAGTGACCGCATCCAAGTAGGCACGTCACACAGTCCATACTTATACTGGCAGGAAAAAGAGGCAATTTGGAGGCCCTTGCACAAACTGGCTTTATTCTACCTAAGTTGCCCTCCCACAAGTGTGTACTCCGAAAGAGTGTTTAGTGCCGCCGCTCACCTTGTCAGCAATCCAAGGACAATTCCATCTTGCACCTCTTTTTTATTTTATTTTTCTTTGCGTCATGTGCTGTTTGGGGAGGGTTTTTTGGAAGGGACATCCTGCGTGACACTGCAGTGCCACTCCTAGATGGGCCCGGTGTTTGTGTCGGCCACTAGGGTCGCTAATCTTACTCACACAGCTACCTCATTGCGCCTCTTTTTTTCTTTGCGTCATGTGCTGTTTGGGGAGGGTTTTTTGGAAGGGACATCCTACGTGACACTGCAGTGCCACTCCTAGATGGGCCCGGTGTTTGTGTCGGCCACTAGGGTCGCTAATCTTACTCACACAGCTACCTCATTGCGCCTCTTTTTTTCTTTGCGTCATGTGCTGTTTGGGGAGGGTTTTTTGGAAGGGACATCCTGCGTGACACTGCAGTGCCACTCCTAAATGGGCCCGGTGTTTGTGTCGGCCACTAGGGTCGCTAATCTTACTCACACAGCTACCTCATTGCGCCTCTTTTTTTCTTTGCGTCATGTGCTGTTTGGGGAGTGTTTTTTGGAAGGGCCATCCTGCGTGACACTGCAGTGCCACTCCTAGATGGGCCCGGTGTTTGTGTCGGCCACTAGGGTCGCTAATCTTACTCACACAGCTACCTCATTGCGCCTCTTTTTTTCTTTGCGTCATGTGCTGTTTGGGGAGGGTTTTTTGGAAGGGACATCCTGCGTGACACTGCAGTGCCACTCCTAAATGGGCCCGGTGTTTGTGTCGGCCACTAGGGTCGCTAATCTTACTCACACAGCTACCTCATTGCGCCTCTTTTTTTCTTTGCGTCATGTGCTGTTTGGGGAGGGTTTTTTGGAAGGGACATCCTGTGTGACACTGCAGTGCCACTCCTAGATGGGCCAGGTGTTTGTGTCGGCCACTAGGGTCGCTTAGCTTAGTCATCCAGTGACCTCGGTGCAAATTTTAGGACTAAAGATAATATTGTGAGGTGTGAGGTATTCAGAATAGACTGAAAATGAGTGGAAATTATGGTTTTTGAGGTTAATAATAATATGGGATCAAAATGACCCCCAAATTCTATGATTTAAGCTGTTTTTTAGGGTTTTTTGAAAAAAACACCCGAATCCAAAACACACCCGAATCCGACAAAAAAAATTCGGTGAGGTTTTGCCAAAACGCGGTCGAACCCAAAACACGGCCGCGGAACCGAACCCAAAACCAAAACACAAAACCCAAAAAATTTCAGGCGCTCATCACTAATTATCACTGATGGCCCTGTAAACATCACCATTAAGAGATGCAGCTAACTAAATCCTGCAACTTACTTGCCAAGTGTGCCTGGTCATGCACAAAGGGTGGAGGATGAGAACAATGGTGAAGGAGGATTTAGTGCAGATACTGATACTCATGATTGTATGGAATACCTGAACCAAACTTTCACTGCGAGACCTGACATCAGTGACAACCCACTGGAAGGAGTAGACTTTACCTTCTACAATGACGGTAGTTGCCACAGACAGACGGAATCGGGAGACCTGTGCACCAGATATGCAATTGTAGATGATGAAGGTATCATAGAAGCTGAACCCCTTGGACCACCACACTCAGCGCAAGTTGCTGAGCTGGTTGCCCTAACCAGAGCATGTGAGTTGGCCAAAGGCAAGTCAGCTAATATATACACAGACTCTAGGTACACCTTTGGAGTGGTGCATGATATTGGGGCCCTGTGGCGCCTCAGAAATTTCATGACTGCAGCTGGCACACCTGTAGCGCATGCATCCCACATCAAAAGGCTTCTGACAGCAATACAAGAACCAGACAGAGTGGCTGTTATCAAGTGTAAAGCACACACTTACAACCAAGACCCAATATCACTTGGTTACAGCCGGGCAGACAAAGCTGCTAAATCAGCAACAAGCACCACCATACAGACAAACATCACATCACTGATGACATTTAACACGGTCAATACACAACAGCTAATTGAAATGCAAAATTTGTGTTCCCTACAGGAAAAGGCGGTCTGGAATTCAAAGGGGTATGGTCAGGAGTCCTCAGGACTTTGGACAGATGGACACGGTAAACCAGTGGCCCCCAGAGCATATCTTCCAAGTCTAGCTGAGGCGGCACACGGTCTGACTCATCTGGGCAAAGAGGGTATGTGCAAATTGGTAAGAGCCTACTGGAGTGTGCCAGGATTCTCTTCTCATGCAGGTAAGAGAGCAATGACATGTTTTACTTGCTTGAGGAAGAATATTGGTAAGACAATACCAACAGAGCCATCCCATATCCCTCCTACAGACAGACCTTTTCAGGTAATACAAATCGATTTCATACAGTTACCACCCTGTAGGAATTTGAAATATGTGTTAGTATGTATTGATGTGTTTTCCAACTGGGTAGAAGCATTCCCTGCTGCCACAAATACTGCTACGTTCACTGCAAAGAAAATTGTGCAGGAATTTGTGTGCAGATATGGTATCTCTAGAATGATTGAAAGTGATAGGGGTACCCATTTTACAGGTGAAGTCTTTCAGGTCATTTGCAAACTGATGGGAATTAATAGCAAGCTACACACTCCGTACCGACCACAGGCGAGTGCGAAGGTAGAGAGAGTGAACAGCTCTATTAAGAACAAGCTGAGCAAAGTGATGGCTGAAACTGGATTGTTGTGGCCAGAAGCTTTGCCACTAGTGTTGTACAGCATCAGAACCACTCCCAGGTTACCGCTTAACATCACCCTTTGAAATTCTTTTTGGTCGACAACCTCATGTAATGATAGACACCCAGGATGATTTGAAATGCAATAATGAAATAACTGTGAAATATTTGGTTAGGATTAGCCAGCAGCTGAGAAATCAACAAAGAAATCTAAAGCTGGTGATTCCTGACCTCCCGAACAGTAATTGTCATGACATTGAGCCTGGTGATTATGTGATGATACGAAATTTTCTACGCTCAGGTTGCCTCATAGACAGGTGGGAATAACCGTACCAAGTCTTGTTAACCAGCACTACAGCCAGTGGCGTAACTACTGCCCCCGCAGTCCTCGCGGTGGCTTGGGGGCGAGGGGCTGCGGGGGCGCCACTGATTACAGCAGACTGACATGCGGACGAACGTCCGCATGTCAGTCTGCTTTATTGGAGGGACACGGCGGGCGCAGCGTGTGCCTATCCTGTGTCCCTCCTGAGCCCTGCATCATCTCCGGCGGCCCGCGGGTCTAATAGGGGGAAGTGCCGTCCGTGAGCCAATTAGAGCTCACGGACGGCACTTCCCCCTATCAGACCCGCGGCCGCCGGAGATGATGCAGGACTCAGGAGGGACACAGGAGAGGCACACGCTGCGCCCGCCGTGTCCCTCCAAGTTCTCCAACAAGCGGCGGCTGCACTGCGGCATATCTGTCACGGGGGGGGAGAGAGGAGAGGGTGTCTGGCACCGGGGAATATATGGCCATTGGGGGGGGGATGTCAGGCACTAGGGGGGATATCCGGCACTGGGGCATATATGACACTGTGGGGGGGGGCGGGGGATATCTGGCACTAGGGCATATCTGGCACTGGGGAAGGGGGGGGGGGGATATCTGGCACTGGGGCATATATGGCACTGGGGGGGGGGGGATATCTGGCACTAGGGCATATCGCACTGGGGGGGGGGGGGATGTCTGGCACTGGGGGGGATATCTGGCACTGGGGCATATATGGCACTGGGGGGGGGATATCTGGCACGGGGTGGATATGTGGCACTGGGGGGGGGGGGGGATATCTGGCACTGGGAGGGAATATCTGGCCCTGGGGCTTATATGGCACTGGGGGAGAATATCTGGCACTGGGGGGGAATATCTGTCACTGGGGATATATGGCACTCGGGGGGAATATATGGCACTGGCGGCATATCTGGCACTGGGGGAATATCTGGCACTGGGGGCATATGTGGCACTGGGGGGGAATATATGGCACTGGCGGCATATCTGGCATGGGGGGAATATCTGGCACTGGGGGCATATGTGGCACTGGGGGGGAATATCTGGCACTGGGGGCATATCTGGCACTGGGGGGGTATATGTGTACCTGGCACATGGGGGGGGGGGGCTATATTTGGCACCGGGGGCATGTGAGTACCTGGCACCGTGGGGAAATATCTGGCACTGGGGACATATGTGGCACTGGGAGCACAGCCCTAGCAACAAGGACTACCTCCTAGCAACGAGCATGACACCCAGTGCATGAAACACCTGACAACGAGCATGACACCCAGTGCATGAAACACCTGGCAACGAGCATGACACCCAGTGCATGAAACCCCTGACAACGAGAAGGTAATTGAAAAGTAATTAGAAGCCTTACTGTAGGACTTAATGTGTAATGGGCATTACGGTGTGTGGCATAATGTATCACGGACATTGTGGTGTGTGTCATAATGTGTCACAGGCATTACGGTGTATGGTATACTATATCGCGGGCATTGTGATATGTGGTATAATGTCTCAGGGTCATTGCAGTGTGTGGCATAATGTATCACGGACATTGCGGTGTGTGTCATAATGTGTCAGGCATTACGGTGTGTGGTATACTATATCACGGGCATTGTGGTATGTGGTATAATGTCTCAGGGTCATTGCAGTGTGGCATAATACATAACGGGCATTGCGGTGTGTGGCATAGGGTATAACGGGCAGGGCATTGCGGTATGTGTCACAGGCATTACGGTGTATGGTATACTATATCACGGGCATTGTGGTATAATGTCTCAAGGTCATTGCGGTGTGTGTCATAATGTGTCACAGGCATTGTATGTGCTATAATGTATCAGGGGCATTGCAGTGTGTAGCATAATGTATAACGGGCATTGCGATTCCTGTCATAATGTGTCGGGGGCATTACGGTGTGTGGCATAATGTGTCGGGGGCATTACAGTGTGTGCATATTGTGTCATGTGCATTGTTGTGTGCGGCATAATGTCTAAGGGCCATTGCAGTATGTGGCATAATGTATACTGGGCATTACTATAAGGAGGAAAAATGACAAATAATGTAAGGGGCATGAATCAGGATTATTTTTCTTTCCTGTGGTGGCTAACGTCTGGGCGTGCAGGTTGCAAAACTGGGGTATAAGGTAGTCTTTTCCTGCAATACCACGCCCCTTTACGAGAAACCACGCCCATTCCAACAAAACCACGCCCCTTTTTTTGCAGCGCGCGCCTTCGGCGCGCGCATATTTGTCCCTTTCTTGCTCCCAGTTATGCAGCGGGGGGGGGGGGGGGGGGGCGCCAAAAATTTTTTGGCTTGGGGGAGAAAAATTTCTAGTTACGCCACTGACTACAGCATTAAATGTCGCCGAAAGAGAGACTTGGGTCCACTCGTCCCACTGCAAGAAGGTCGCTGACCCGGAGAAAACTTGTGACAAAGAGCAAGGTGAAGAGAACCTCATATCACTAGAGAGTCTATTCCGGGAAAGCTGAGAGGCAGGACTGTTGAACGGCACCTGAGCATGGAGAGCAACAAGATCAAGGACGTTTGTCGCACCATTTTCTTTTTTTTTCACACACCCCCTGCATTTTCCTTTCTTTTCTCCTCCTTATTTTCCTTCTTTCCACTAACTAAATGGATCTATCACAAGAGACTGCGTTTCGGGTTCTGCTAGTAACACTGTTTTTGCTCGGGACAATTTGTTTTGGTGAGGGTCCCAGAGAGGTCGAGCAAGAATCTGGAATGGGTTCTGATGGCAAGTACGAATTTGTAGGCTCTCAGGAGCAGCACATCACTCGAGTAAAGGCTGGTATCAGTAAGCGCTCTGGTAGTCATGGAGCTCAGAGGCAATGTGAGGGGTTATTGTCTGATGAATATTGTATTTGTAGATTTTGCGAGAACATAGTCGAAGATGGGTGCATCCAGAGATGTCAGTCCAACAGTAATATCGATATGGACCGACATCCGTTGCGTGATTACCACTGGGTAAGATCTTAAACCAGACAGAATGTTGGGTGTGCTCCCAAGTACCTCAAGGACAGAGTAAGTCGGGATTAGTGCCATATCCTTTAACATCAGGTGAGGTACTCGAATTACAGGGTGGGAGACCGGTGGACAAGAAATTCAATATATCTAGGCCCCCTAGTTTGAAGCTCCACCAGTATCATGTAGATAGATCACTAATATGCTTTAATGTTTCCAATTTTGGAATACCCGGAAATTGGGAAGTAACCTGGAATAACGAGACAATGACCTTCTCACATAGAGCTGATAGGATACCTGACTCTGAACTTGTATGCAAGATAGCCAACAGTGGGAGGTATTTTCGGTATCGGTATACACGTGAAAGCAAGACCATGTGGGTTGGAAAAGTATCACAGGGGTATTGTGCCCACATCATCCAACCTGATACTTGTACTGAGCAGATGAGAGAACTGGGGATTGGTTTCTTTACCTGGAAAATTTGCAATATGGAGTTGTTACATTCTGCCCCCTATGTCCTCCCAGATGATGCCTATTTCATATGTGGGAGGAAAGCATATAAGCGGCTCACTCCGAGCTCTAAGGGATTGTGTTACATTGGAAGGGTACTACCAGAGTTCATGACCTTAGAGCACGATAAAATGAAAGACATTCACCGCAACGCTCAGACTCCTTATACTCATACCCACTACGAAACACATCATCAAGAGACACATCATAGATAGGGCAGAGCACGCAGCCTCTGATTTGATCCATGAATCCACCGGGATTCAAATTCTTCTCACATTATACATCACCCGTACCGCCAGAGGAATTATAAATTTTAAGTACATCCATGCGCTTGCGAACTTGATAGATAATATCACTGAGATGTATGATGACACCTTTAGGTATACGGGCAGGGAGTTACAAGCATACAAGACGGAGTTGGTCCAGCACAGGATGGTCCTGAATTATGTCACGGCTGTGACGGGTGGGTATTGTGTCACATTGGCAACTCAATATGGTGTGAAGTGTTGTACGTACATTACGAACAGCACTGACGACCCCACGGAGATCATCGATCAAAGGATGGACGAGATCTTGCAGTTGAAGTGGGAGTTCCGGAGGAGACACAATCTTACCTTGACGGCTGTGGGTAATGAATTGGCCGGCTGGGTCTCATGGTTAAACCAACTCAAATGGTTTTCTGGATTAGGAGAGTGGGTGCAGAATATAATTGCAAGTGTAGGAAAGTTTCTCCTGTGTATTCTAGGTGTCGTCATAATTATTGGTTTGATATTTAGGTGTGTTCGAATTCTGACGCGGCGCAAGCACAGCACAAATTTGATGGGTCTAAGGAGCGAGGGCATTGTTACAGCAGCAGATTTGATTTATGATCCATCCATAGAGACAGTGTTATGATAAGGATTGCAAATGAATTTCATGGCCTGTTTCTTTCACCATTTTTCTCTGATTCCCACTTTACCCAGAAAACATCCAACCGGAAAAGACGTCAGCCCTACCCAAATGTTTATGTGAATGTATTTTTATATATATATATATATATATGTGTCTTATCTTCATCTCTACAACCTCCAGTTAATGGCACACATAGTCGACAGGTGTTACCTACATATACTAGCATTCACATATGTTCCCCCTCCATGTATCATCAACTAAATGTGCTCCCCATTTGTTGGAATAAAAAGCCAAAAAGTGCTCGGTAGTGTGTGTTTGCCCATTTACAGACCCTTAATACGGGATGAGAAGGATTTAATGTATACTTCGCAATACCTCAAAGCTTATTTAGAACATATACGGCACAATGATACATGCCCCTCAGACATTGATTCATACATACATGCTTTTTACTATCCCACTAGGCTATACATTACCCACTTACAACTGTCCCCCGATCATCCAAACTTGTATACAGTATATTGTGCAGAGAATATTTTCTGTTTAGTAGTACAGTGTGGCAGTTATTGATGACTGCCAAAGGGTGGACTGTCGAAGTCGAAAAATATTTCAGTACACACGTCACATACAAACTACACACAGATGGCCTCCGTGCGTGTACGTGTTCTGCCGTGCGTGCACATATTCGCAATTTGCATATGATCGCTCCCGCGGTCCTGTGTATTAGCGCGTGGTATGGGTAATTACGGTAGTATTTGTAATCGCATGGAAAAGCCATAAAAACACATTACATATTTAATCCACATAGTGCACAAGGTACACATAGTCTACATGCACCACACCAGCGAGTTACACTTGCTTAAAGGGTATAAGATCAAAGGGATTCACCTTTACAGGATATGAGGGGACAGAATTAGGTTAGGAGGTGGTGTTTGGTATCCAGCTGTAGGGTATTTTAAGAGCAATATTCCGGTGTTAGTTTGCAGAAGATCGCATGCTCCTGCCAATAGTTATGCGCAGGAGCAGAATATTAATATTAACTGTATTTACTGTACTCCTGATATTCGGCAGGAACCCAGTGGAGAACATCTGCAAGTGCACCTGGACCAGACATCGCCCACCTATTCAAACCGACCTATGACCTCTGCTGTACTGAAAATGACCATCCCAGTGACCAATAGACAAAGAGATTACAGTTCCCATTGTGTTAGGTTTTGGACAAATGTATAAAAAGCCAGCTGTAGGCCCGGTCACACACAATCTCTGAAGATCATCTACCTTGATGATTGAGGACCGGACCGGGAAGCGCAGGCGAACAAACGTATGTACCATTGACTGTAGCCTTTTTCTCTTTTTCTCTGATTGTATTGTGTTATTATTGTAACCCCCTGCTAGTAAAATAACCGTTGGTGGGTTGGACCCTAACATAGTTTTGAAATTCAATTTGGTGTTGTGTCCCATTTCCTGCTAAAGGTTTTCTATCACACGTGTATCTGCATTGTGCTAACAGCGTGTCTGTGTGTGTGTGTATGCACTGCGTGTACTTTGTACGTCCGTTGCGGCATTGGTATGCAAAGTGCATACACGATACTGGTCTTTGTACGCTAACTGTGTAAAAAGTACGTAGGGTAAGGATTAATTACAGCGGCCGCAGCGGCTCGAATTTAAGTGTATTCAGGTATTGCTTTTTGTCCTGTAAAATAATCAGCATTCACAGAATCATATTGCAGTATTATGTCCGTTTGAATCTCTTTTATATGGCATACTCGGATCTTGGGATCGTGGACAATCGGTGTTGCTGATTTACTTGTGGTTATATTGGATTTGCTTGAGAAAAGGTGGTTGGATTACCACCTAACACGGTACTTGTACACTTTGATAGATGTCAGAAGGTGGTGGATGTTAAACTGTGTTTTAAGAAATACTGCACTAGGAGGTGCTTTTTTCACTTTTTTACAGAGGAACTATTAAGCCTGTTTCTGAAACTACTGGCAACTTGGAGAAGAGCAGCCACCCCTTTATCGAGAGAAGGGAGTACAATAGGACGTTTTGAATTCAGTTGTGACGTGGCTGCTTTGGCTGGAAAGAGGGGGAGCGCTTAGTACCACTAATATTTTATATATATATATATATATATATATATATATATATAGATCCCCTTGAAGAAGTCCAGACCCTTACGGACGAAACACGTTGGGACTGTTTGCTGCTGAACTCCTTTTGATGGACAGATAAGCGATTGAACTTTTTTAATTCTGTACGCATGTTCTCTAGCTATTTTATGCCCTTGGGACAGTGTGCTGCTGATCTCCCTATTTTGTGACGGACAGATAAGCGTTTAATGTTTTTTAAATCTTGCACGTGTGTTGTCTAGCTATTGTATGTTTTTGTATATTAAATTTATATATATTTTATCAAGTTTGGGCTATGAAATACTGTATGTCTCATTGGGAATAAGCACGTTCCCTAATTTACTGCCCTTTATTGCAAAAGACATTATCTGAATTTGAGAACGGTACACACTATGTTCTGTTGTATTTCTCTTTTTACATGTAAATCCTAAATGATGAACACCCATTGGAAGTTCTTATTAACCAGATAAGTGCCTCTGGCCATAACCTTACCCACCTGATTATTTCCTTTATATTTGTTATTTCACTCACAAGCGCTTATTTTCTCCACTACTTATTTTTATCTATGTGTATACCATGCACTAACTTTGTACTGCTACTCTTAAAAGGGTTAAAGAGTGTCATTTATAACAATATCTTATTGCACGTTTGTACTAAAGCACCCAGGTTTCTGCTTTTATATATATATATATATATATATATATATAAAAGAAAAGGGGGTGTCTTAAGGGAGCTTAATCAAGGTATTATCTTCCAGGATTTGACCACAGTTCACTTAAAAAACTGATTGTGCGCCTGATAAATCTTCACATGCGCTCAGGTAACACGGAACGCATCTGAAGATTACCATTATTTCTCACTTAAAAAACTCCAATTTATTTGTATAAAAGTGTTAGACAGTGAATCACTTTGAATAACAAATGGCTGACATATTTAAAATACAGACATCAGATATAAAACAATATAATGCGGACAGTTATAATGCGGACATGCAGATAATGCTCAGCAGTCTGCTGACTAGGAGAAGCCACTCTTCCTGCTGAGCATTATCTGCATAAACGACATTGTGGCTTGTAGTGAATTCAGCACTATAGTGTTATTGTTTGCCTCACTGAGTTGGCACATTCATTTTAGCTGTGAATTCAGCGCACTTTTCATTACATCCATTACTGCAAGCGTTTTTATTGATTTTTTTTGAGGGATAAATTCGATCATATATCGGTCATCCATTCTTTTATGTTCTTCCGACCTTGTTGATAATGAGCCCCTGATGAAGTCCAGTTGGACGAAACGCGTTGGGTTTTGGTTCGGATATGAGAGCATCAGATATGTATTAATTAAGAGAGCATCTTCGGATTAACAAACTGTCCGCATTATATTGTTTTATATCTGATGTCTGTATTTTAAATATGTCAGCCATTTGTTATTCAGTGTGATTCACTGTCTAACACTTTTATACAAATAAATTGGAGTTTTTTAAGTGAGAAATAATGGTAATTTTCAGATGCGTTCCGTGTTACCTGAGCGCATGTGAAGATTTATCAGGTGCACAATCAATTCAATAAAACCTTTTTTTTATAAAAAAAAACCTGTATGAATTATTTTGCATAACAATACTATTCTTGTGATTTAATATTCAGCAGCTGCTCCCATGAGACACTCTGGATGTCAGTTAAAAACTAGTATATATAATTAATCATTGAAAGGACAATGATAAGGAGTGCTTAATATGAGTACAACATAATTATTTTAATAACATATTAAAAAACATATAGATTAAACAGTCTCAAGTAAATCAAAAAAGCTGATGTTTCAATATGCTCACTGCGGTGCACACAATTATAAATTATAAGCTTGATTCACACATGTCCATTGATTATATTTTAATTCCGGTATTAGGACACAAACAAAAGTTCTAGAGGTTGTGTCTAGAGAATTGATGTCAGCCAGAGCTTAGACTAAGTCCAGGTTGCCTCTCTAATTAGTGTCCGTTTGAACAATGAAAAATAGAGAGGTGGAATTACCAGCCTGGTCTGGTAATTCCACCTTTCTATTTTTCATTGTTCAAACGGACACTAATTATATTTATACTTCGCACTGAGCATTACATAAATTGCCCCGAAAATTGCCGGCATGCCAATTAAATCCTTTTATGAACATTGGATATATTAAAGAGTCTATGAGAGGCAACCTGGACTTAGTCTAAGCTCTGGCTGACATCAATTCTCTAGACACAACCTCTAGGACTTTTTTTGTGTCCTAATACCGGAATTAAAATATAATCAATGGACATGTGTGATTCAAGCTTATAATTTATAATTGTGTGCACCGCAGTGAGCATATTGAAACATCAGCTTTTTTGATTTACTTGAGACTGTTTAATCTATATGTTTTTTAATATGTTATTAAAATAATTATGTTGTACTCATATTAAGCGCTCCTTATCATTGTCCTTTCAATGATTAATTATATATACGAGTTTTTTAAGTGAACTGTGGTCAAATCCTGGAAGATAATACCTTGATTAAGCTCCCTTAAGACACCCCCTTTTCTTTTATCTGCACTTTTGTACTCCATCTAACAGGGAGTACGCCTTGTGGTTGAGCTCCATACTTAGCGCTTTCATTAGGTCTACCCCAGTTTCCATATATATATATATATATATATATATATATATATATATTAGAGATGTGCACCGGAAATTTTTCGGGTTTTGTGTTTCGGTTTTGGATTCGGTTCCGCGGCCGTGTTTTGGATTCGGACGCATTTTGGCAAAACCTCCCTGAAAATTTTTTGTCGGATTCGGGTGTGTTTTGGATTCGGGTGTTTTTATTTTCAAAAACCCCTCAAAAACAGCTTAAATCATAGAATTTTGGTGGTAATTTTGATCCTATAGTATTATTAACCTCAATAACCATAATTTCCACTCATTTCCAGTCTATTCTAAACACCTTACACCTCACAATACTATTTTTAGTCCTAAAATTTGCACCGAGGTCGCTGGATGACTAAGCTAAGCGACCCAAGAGGGCGGCACAAACACCTGGCCCATCTAGGAGTGGCACTGTAGTGTCAGACAGGATGGCACTTAAAAAAATTGGCCCCAAACAGCACATGATGCAAAGAAAAGAGAAAAAGAGGTGCACTGTGGTCGCTGGACGGCTAAGCTAAGCGACACAAACACCTCAATATCACAGGAATTATTCGTTCTAATCAATGGTATTATTGGTCCAAATCACTGAAAGAAAATGACAAAATCACTGGAATTATTTATTCTAATCAATGGTATTATTGGTCAAATCACTGGAAGAAAATGACAAAATAACAGGAATTATTCGTTCTAATCAATGGTATTATTGGTCCAAATCACTGGAAGAAAATGACAAAATCACTGGAATTATATGGCAGTAATGTCGGGAATTATATCAAATGGCAGTACCACTGGACATATACGGAAGTGTCAGACAGGATGGCACTTAAAAAAAAGTCCCCAAACAGCACATGATGCAAAGAAAAGAGAAAAAAGAGGTGCACTGTGGTCGCTGGATGGCTAAGCTAAGCGACACAAACACCTCAATATTACAGGAATTATTTGTTCTAATCAATGGTATTATTGGTCCAAATCACTGGAAGAAAATGACAAAATCACAGGAATTATTTGTTCTAATCAATGGTATTATTGGCCCAAATCACTGGAAGAAAATGACAAAATCACTGGAATCATTTGGCAAGATCACTGTAATTAATAATTAATTATAAATCACTGATATTAATTGGTAAAATCTCGCTATCGCCTGCCTAGTGAAGTGGAATCTAGATGGGATTTTGTAAAGGGGACACAATAACTTAATCAATTGTCTAAATCCCAATGCACTAATGGCGGAAAACGGGCGCACGTCTAACAGCGCACTGATTATACTGAGAACTGATTATACTGACCAATCACTGATTATACTGAGCACTGATTTTACTTAGCACTGATGATACTATGGAGAACTGACACTGAGCAGCGAGAACAGCACTGGACTATTGTACTGTAGTATACTGGTCACCAAAATGCTGCACTGTCCTACTATATACTGCTCACAATAATGCAGCACAGATATGGTATGCTTGACACAGAGCTGCAAGATACAGCAATGGCCTACTGTACTGTACTATATGTATACTGCTGTTCACCAAAATGCTGCACTGTACTACTATATACTGCTCACAATAATGCAGCACAGAGATGGTATACTTGACACAGAGCTGCAAGATACAACAATGGCCTACTGTACTATACTATATGTATACTGCTGGTCACCAAAATGCTGCACTGTCCTACTATATACTGCTCACAATAATGCAGCACATATATGGATAGTATACTTGACACAGAGCTGCAAGATACAGCAATGGCCTACTGTACTGTACTATATGTATACTGCTGGTCACCAAAATGCTGCACTGTCCTACTATATACTGCTCATAATAATGCAGCACAGAGATAGTATACTTGACACAGAGCTGCAAGATACAGCAATGGCCTACTGTACTGTACTATATGTATACTGCTGGTCACCAAAATGCTGCACTGTCCTACTATATACTGCTCACAATAATGCAGCACAGAGATGGTATACTTGACACAGAGCTGCAAGATACAGCAATGGCCTACTGTACTGTACTATAAGTATACTGCTGGTCACCAAAATGCTGCACTGTCCTACTGCTCACAATAATGCAGCACCGAGATAGTATACTTGACACAGAGCTGCAAGATACAGCAATGGCCTACTGTACTGTACTATATCTATACTGCTGGTCACCAAAATGCAGCACACTGAGCACAGATATTTGCAGCACACTGAGCACAGATATGGAGCGTTTTCAGGCAGAGAACGTAGATATTTTCAGCACACTGAGCACAGATATTTGCAGCACAATGAGCACATTGCATATATCTGGAAGGGAGCACCTCCAAACACAAGGACATCAGACAGGGCACTATCCAGGAACATTACAGATATGATAGTAATTTCAGAGGCAGATCCCATGAATGACACAGGAACAAATGATAGGAGTTAAGTACCTGCACCACAGGTGCAACTAATCAGACAGATTAACTGCTAGCAGGTCAATAGTCCAGAACAGAAGCAGCTGAATCCAGGCAGTAGCCCCAACTGGTGCACACCAGTACTACACAGGTCATACTGCGCAGTCCTAACACACTAGCCCAATACTAGGCTAAAAGGTTTGCATGGAAACAAGGGTATTTACACTTATGTCCAACTCTGCGTAGCCTGCAGTTCCATTGGCATACCCCCACTTTACTTTGCCTATGTCAGATTGCCTCCTTACAGCCAACTTACACCTTCTATCACAACTAAAAATGAAATTAAAATGTAGGACTCTGCATATGCTGCAAATACATTTGCATACCTCCCAGCTGTCCAGCTTTGGGTGGGCCAATCCCCATTTTGGAAACTGCCCTGCTGTCCCACCAATGGTCTGCAGTTACCGGTGTTGGTGGCAGTTGGGGGTAGCACTCTCACAGCTTGCAGCGGGTGAATAGATGCTATGCATCTACACAGTGTTGGAAAGAGTCTGGAGGCATGCCAGCATCAGCGGGAGTGCTGGACACTCTCCCAGAGTGATGAAAACCGGGGCGTGCTGCAATATAACACCCCTTTTCTGGGCAAATGCAAAGATTTTGCAAGGTCATGTCCCTTTTACGGCATACGCAAAGATGCATGGCGCATTGCTAGAACACAGCATATACACAAGCATGTACATAAAACCTGCATTAGGCTCCCCTCATTAATTTTTCTGGTAGGAGGAACAGTTGCAGATGTTACATAAGAAAGCACTCAATCATATTTCCTTTAGAGATGAGCAGTTTGGATTTTGAGAAATCAGAACCGCTCCAAACTTTGCTATCCGGGGGAAAGTCGAGCTCGGGGCTCGGATAAGCCCTGACTTTCTCGAGCCCTGCCTAAGCTGAACTTTTGAGATCCCGCTGTCAGATCTTACGTGTTTTCAAAAGTCAATGGGGCTGACTGCTGATTGGCTGAGAGAGCCATCTGTCAGGGCTCTCTACCAATCAGCATGTCCCCATAGACTTTAATGGGGGGAAAGATGGCGTCCTACACCGCTCTGACACCGCTGCCCGCATTGCTGATGCCGTAACCTGCACTGCCGACACACCCACACTGCCAACACCCCTGCACTGATGATACCGCTGGCACTCACTAGCTGCCGACCCTGCTCTGAGGACACCACTGGCACTCCTGTATCCGACTTGCAGTGTATCCCGCACTGTATCCAACCCACACTGTATCCCACCTGCGCTGTTTCCAACCTGCACTGTATCCCACACCGTATCCAACCAGTAATATATCCCGCACTGTATAAAACCCACACAGTATCCATCCACCACTGTATCCAACCCACACTGTATCCTGCACTGTATCCAGCCCATACTGTAGCCAACCTGCACTGTTTCCAACCCACACTGTATCCAACACTGTATCAAACCAATAATATATCTCTCACTGTATTCGACCCACACTATATCCAACCCACACAGTATCCAACCAGCACTGTATCCAACCCACTCTGTATCCTGCACTGTATACAACCTGTCCTGTATCCTGCACTGTATACAACCCACACTGTATCTGACCCGCACTGTATCCAACCCACACTGTATACCATATTTCAGCCAGCCAACCTTTGGCCAATATTGGTGAAAACAATATTGTGAGCTGTGAGGTGGCCAAAATTGAGTGGAAATGACTGGAAATGAATGTTATTGCAATTAATTATACTGTAGGGCAGTGGTTTCCAAACTTTTTTAATCACAGCGCCCTAAAGTATCAGAATTTTTTTCATGGCACCCTTAGGCCAAAAGTTTTATTGAGAAAATGAGAAATAAATATTAAATTAACTGTGTTTATATGTCATCCTTAGGTTCAATTGTGTGGTAAGGGTCAATATTTGCTTCTGTTTGTCCACATACTTTATGATTGGAAGCCACCAGCATTCGTTTTGCCTATTACATTGACTAGGGAGGCCAATCCCGGGATCGGGATCGGCGGGATCCTGGGATTTGGGCCCAAAAATGCAGGGATTTGAATCCCGGGATTGGAGCCTCCAATCCCGGGATTCACGGGATTAGAGTGCGCATGCGCATTTTTTCCGGACAGCGCTGAGCACTATAGCACAGCGCTGCCCAGCTGTCAGCGATGTAGTTACATCAGCTATGGACACACACACACTGACCGCGCTGGCGGCATTTCAAACGTAGCGCCGGCCACCAGCCAATCAGAGCTGGCAGATCGGCAGCCAATCAGGGAAGCGTCAGCAGCCACAGCCCCTGATTTGCTGCTGGACTGCCAGTTCTGACTGGCTGGCGGCCAGCGCTATGTTTGAAATGCTGCCAGCGCGGTCAGTGTGTGTGTGTCCATGGCTGGTGCCCGCGGCCCGCCTAAGTAGTAAGTGTTTATCTTATCGCTACCTATACCCACACTCCCTCACTGCTCCAGACATCCTCCCTCTGCTCGCTACACCCACCGGCACCTTCCCTTCCTGTACCTTACATGCTCACTACACACCCACCCTCCCACTGCTCCCTACACCCACTCTCCCGCTGCTCCCTACACCCACCCTCCCGCTGCTCCCTACACCCACTCTCCCGCTGCTCCCTACACCCACCCTCCCTTCCTGTTCCTTACATGCTCCCTACACCCACCCTCCCTTGCTCCCTACATCCACCCTGCCTTGCTGCCCTCCACATATACTTTCCCTGCTCCCTACACTGCTCCCTACACTGATCCCTACTGCAATCCCGGGATCCCGGGAATCCCGGGATTGAGCATTTTTCAATCCCGAATCCCGGGATTGAAAAAATGCCCCGGGATTGGCCTCCCTAACATTGACCATAAATAATTTTAATTGGTCCTGGCCCATCAACCCAGGGCACCACTGCAAGTATCCTGAGACACCCCAGGGTGCCACGGCAGACAGTTTGAGAACCACTGCTGTAAAGACAAAAACAGTTCCAAATTAATTGATTTTAGCTTTTTTGTAAATATTTGAAAAACATCCAAAGACAAAGCCAGTCACAGTGATTTTGCAAATCCAAAGACGGCCGATGAATTAGAACCAAAAGTGGCCCAGCGCACATTATTTTACCGTTTTATTTTTGGTTCACTATTATTAACATCAACATTTATTTATATAGGACCAGCATTTTCCATTGCCCTATAATATCATACCAGGACTGTAACAGCCCTGTAAAACACAAAGGATAATTAAATAATCATTACTTTGTAACCCAGTTATTAAAATAAGTCTTACATTACAGTTTGGCATTCTAATATAGGGGTAATTCAGACCTGATCGCTAGGCTGCGTTTTCTCACAGCCTGCGATCATGTCCGAACTGCGCATGCGTATGCACCGATCGATGCGACGGGATGGTGCGAAAAATGCGATCACACGGGCGATCTCAAGGTGACCGACAGGAAGATGGCATTTGTGGGTGAAAACTGACTGTTTTCAGGGAGCGTCTGGAAAAACGCAGGTGTGTCCAAGCGTTGGAAGGGAGGGTGTCTGACGTCAATTCCGGTTCTGGACTGACTGAAGTGATTGCAGCGGCTGAGTAAGTCCTGGGCTGCGCAGAGACTGCACAAAATTAGCTACACATGCGTTCGCACACTTGCACAGCTAAAAATAAATTACCCCAGTGGGCAGCAACTATCTGATCGCAGGGCTGCAAAAATTACTGCCCAGTGATCAGGTCTGAATTACCCCCATAGATTTCTGTCACCTCAGTTGAACAATCTGCTTGCAGGTGTTTGTTATGGGGCAGTTATGGTGATAAGAAGGACTATGACTGAGAGGGAACAAAGTGCAGATCCTAATCCAGAAAATAGAGGTCTTTAGCTGGGTCCTGGGATGCAGTCAAAATGCCGGCTGTTGGGATCCTGGCGTTCAGGAGACCAACGCCAGAATCCTGACAGCAGGCTTTTGCCAACAACTGACATACCAACACCCGCCCCTAATTCCCACTCGGTCGGTGGGTCCACTCCACCAACCGAGTGGGAATAGAACCTGTGATGAGCAAAGCTCTCCACCGTGCTCGCAGCGAGCCACTGTCGTTATACTGACATCCGGCATCTTGTCTGCCGGTATATCATACTGGATCCCTTTAGTTATGCCACAGATAAGGATTAATGTACAAGAGTATCCTTCCCAACAATGTCATTACTGTGCATGAAAGAGAAACTAAAGATAAAAACCTATTACAGTATGTCACATTTACTATTGTTTCATTCTGGAGTTAGCATTAAATATACAATGTTGATGTCCGATAACAAGTCACTATTGCTTCCATTTTGCTCCATTACTGCTAGCTAGAATAATTAATTATTTATACTAGGAAATGCTGGCAGATTACTATAGATTGTAAAGTGCATCTTAATTGCTTTACAAGTACATGCGTCATGTATTGCTGATCATGTCTCGCATATGTATTATTCCCACAACAAAGTGGATATACTTTATCACAAGTCAAATTGGCCATTTTTTTCCCTGTAATCCAGGCTGAATCTTGTTCATGAAAACTACTGGTAAACAGCTAAATATATGGTACACTATCACCACCTAGTGTCTAGTTTAATAACTATATACAGTATATACATATATTGTACTGTATATATTTGTTGTATTTAATTACATATAGAACTATATACAGAATAATGTCATTCCCTTACTTTAATATAGTTACAAGTGTGAGCGCACATATGGTTAAATTTATGGTTAATTAGGCTGCTGGTTTAATAAAAAATCTTTTATTTCTTAAAAACAACTAAATAGACATTACCACAAAATAAAGGAACATCACAATGAAATCACAATGTAAAAATATGCATATATCCCCGCTTTGGCCAATTGGACTTTAAGCAATTAGTAATTTGCATGCATGCCAATAGGTTAGTACAAGACACAGTCCTTAAGCACAGTCTTAGTCGTTGGAACTATTTTCTCCCTCCAGGGAGTTTTTATTAATAGTATTAGTATTTGGTTAAGGATTGATTATGCTGAATAACTCACACTCTTTGCAGAGAACCAAACGTCCCTTAATAAGTATTGATGGCACAGTCCGTTAGTGTGTAACAGCTTTTCCTCAGACAATATTGTATAGTACCAGCTTACACTGGTCAGGGATGTGATACTGATGGATTAAATAATCAGTTAGTCCCCCGTCGTGACACTCATATGGGCAATGCTTACCCTCCCACTCTGCGGCGGTTCTTGTGTCTCCGGCTGGGCTATATCACACTGAAGGCATGCAACTGTGTCCAGCTGAGCGGTAGCACGCTCGAGGCGTGTAGTGGGCAGGGAGCGCTCGGCCGCGTGCCGCGGCTTCCGGGTTGGATGGAGCTTCCGGCTTCCGATGCGCTCCACCTGCGTTCCACCTGACGTCCTTAGGTCACTTGACGCGTTTCTCTGCCTTTTGTGGGTGGAGGTTTCTTACTTTAATATTATTATTATTATTATTATTATCCTTTATTTATATGGCGCCACAAGGGTTCCGCAGCGCCCAATTACAGAGTACATATGCACATAATCAAAACAGGAAAACAGTGACTTACAGTTGAAGACAATATAGGACAAGTACAGGGCAACTAAGCATAACTACACCAGTAAACATAGAGATAAGTTCCAGGTGGCCAAAAACTGCAGGATCTGGGCAGTTGAGGATTATTAAAGTAAGAAAAGTATAAGCACATGAGGGAAGAGGGCCCTACTCGTGAGAGCTTACATTCTAATTTTGTTTTTATGTCTGCAGTTACTTGCAGACAAACGAACAAAAAAAATATTGCATGATTTTGTTTGTGTCTATTTTACTGGTATTTTCCCCAAAATACATATGTGTCCTAGACAACAAATAGCAATCGTTACTGCGCTCTTCTGTAGGGTATATACAGTATGAAAAATATTATGGATAATAATGAAATACCCGATTCATCGTGGTCACTTATAGCAAATAGGCTGACAGGCAGGGCACCTTTGAATTAGGGGATTGTGTAATTTAGTCCTTGTAAAAAATGCCAAAAAATATAATAAATAGCAAAATATATAATTATGAAAATAAAATAAAATAAATAATAGTCACTGTTTTGTGAATGTGCAATATTCCACTTGTGTACTGGTCCGTACAGGATCCTCACATCACTGATGTCCCCCCCAAAAATAAGAAAACTGTAAATGATATCCAGAATAGTCCTGGTTTTCTCCAATTTGTTCTTTCTCCACACTACTGTGATACCCTAACTTGTCCACTCCACCTTCCAGATGTTGAAGGTCTTTTCTCAGGTATATTTCTGCCTTCTTCAATATCATGCCATGCAGGGCGTTTTAAGAGAGGAGGAGACCCGTGTGTAGCCTCCGTCGTGGGCCCGCGCCTTGTTCCTGGGGACATCTCCAGTGTGCATGCGCAAATCACTTGGAAATGGCTGCGCAGCCATTTTCCAAGTGATTTCGGTCCACAGTTCAGGTCCACAGTTGTGGGACTCTGGAGAGGTAAGTATAATATATAAGTGCAGTGTGGGCCCCCCTGGACCCAGCGGCCCGTGTGCACCACACACACTGCACCCATTATAGAAACACCTATTATGTCAAGCTCTGGGGCCAGGGCCAGATTATTAATGGGTCAGATGGAGCTATAGCTCCAGTCCTCCACTTAAAAGTAGGCCCATCATCATGGCGGCATGATGATCATTAGCTACCAGTTGGACATATGATCAACCATAAATCATAGCTATTAAGATTGTATTTCTATTTTTCTTACAAAATTATGTGATTTTTTTATATTTTTACATATTTATGGAGATATTGGAGCTGATAATGTAGGGGATGTACATGCCCACATGGCATGCACCACACCCACACAACACTGATCTCACCTCCCCCATTTCTCACAATAGGCCCTTGAATATTTTCAGCTCCAGGCCCATGTGGCCCTTAATCCGGCCCTGTCTGAGGCAAAGCTGTTTTTTACATAAACAGCTATCAGTTCTGATGAAAGTGGTTTGAAATTCTTTGAATAGGAGCTGTACTAATGTGACAGCCCACAGTCAAGTCTGGTTAACTATTTTTGTGCCACTCTGCATCTGCCTGCACCTACTACTCCAGTATACAGTATATTCTTATTTTGCAATTGCCAGATATTATAGCATGCTTGCCGATATTCTGGTTCCCCCTTGCGAGATGGGGCAGCCAGGTCAGCAAAGGGAGGGGCATGGCATCAGGGGGTGTGGTGGGGGTCAATGACGTGACATAGGGACGGAGCAGGGGGCATTGCCTCGTGATCGCGTCTTAATGGCCCACCCCCTGCAACTCAATGCCGAGATTACCAGCATTGAGAGACGGGGGCAGGGCCACAATGATGCAAATCGTGAAATCTGACACCCCCGACCATCCACTTCGAACAGCAGCGTGGGGGTTTGCTCTGCAATGTGGGGGGGGCGGGGGTTTGCGTGCTGACAGCGCCCGGCCATGAGACTTGACCACTCTTCCGGGATGCCGGGAGCATCACCCGATTTTCTAGAGCCTCCCGGCAATTCCGGGAGAGTAGGCAAGTATGCATTGTAGGCAGGTGAATTGTAACAATATGTGTCCTAATACACCTAGCCTCAATACCAGTGCCGTAACTAGGCATTTTAGTGCTGTGTGCAAGAAACGGCATTAGCGCCCCCCCCATGCAAGATAGGGGCGTGGCTTCGTGGGGAAGGGGCGTGGCCACAAAATAATACCAATTCATACTACGGTGCACAGTAGTCTCCATTATTCCAATTACCCTGCACAGTAGCGCCACTACACCAGGTAGAGCCTCTTTTACACATTACGGCAGACAGTCCCCCTTTTTACACATTACGGCAGACAGCGTCCCCCTTTTTACACATTATGGCAGACAGCATCCCCCTTTTTACACATTACGGCAGACATCGTCCCCCTTTTTACACATTACGGCAGACATCGTCCCCCTTTTTACACATTACGGCAGACAGCGTCCCCCTTTTTACACATTATGGCAGACAGCGTCCCCCTTTTTACACATTATGGCAGACATGGTCCCCTTTTTACACATTACGGCAGCCAGCATCCCCCTTTTTACACATTATGGCAGACAGCATACCCCTTTTTACACATTACGGCAGACATCGTCCCCCTTTTTACACATTACGGCAGACATCGTCCCCCTTTTTACACATTACGGCAGACATCGTCCCCCTTTTTACACATTACGGCAGACAGCGTCCCCCTTTTTACACATTACGGCAGACAGCGTCCCCCTTTTTACACATTATGGCAGACATGGTCCCCTTTTTACACATTACGGCAGACAGCGTCCCCCTTTTTACACATTACGGCAGCCAGCATCCCCCTTTTTACACATTGCGGCACAGAATAGAGAGAGAGAGAGAAAGAGAGAGATACTTACCATCTCTCCCCGCTGGCAGTCAGGCTCCTCGTGCTGGCAGATCCCTCGGTGCAGGCAGCGGAGAAGGAGGAGGAGGGAGGGGGACTGGAGCTGCAGCAGCACCTCTATGTAATTGGTAGAGGCACCACTGCAGCAGTCCCCTCTCCTTCCGTATTGGCTGCCCGGCGCTGCTGTGAATGCTGGGATGAAGGAACCGCATCCCAGCATTCCCAGCAGCGCCGGGCAGCCAATACGGAAGGAGAGGGGACTGCTGCAGTGGCACCTCTACCAATTACATAAAGGCACTGCTGCGGCTCCAGTTCCCCTCCCTCCTTCTCCGCTGCCTCCGGCGCTGCTGCTCTCCTCACCAGCGTGGCGCACACAGCAGAGGTGGCTTGTAATGAGTCAATTTGACTCATTACAAGTCGCTGACTGTTGCGCCCTCAGGGCAACTGCGCTGTGTGCCAGGCACACTTGGCACACACGTAGTTACGTCCCTGCACCACATACATACATACACACAGCAGACACACATACATACAGTAGCATGCAGCCGTATACACACATCATACTTACACAAACATGCAGCATACATGCACACAGCCGACACAAACACAGTATACATACACACTGCGCTGACACATCCACAAACACATACAGTAACATAGTATATAAATATATATAATATACACACACCTCTTTCATATAAAAATGGAAAACAGCCACTATAATTAATTAAAGTAAATAAGCCACCATAGCTTATCATAGATGCTGCCCCGCACCCCCCCTTCCCCAGGATACCGGGTTATAAAGGGCTCACCTGGCAAGCATCATTTGTTAAAGCCCCCCCACTCCACTTCTCCAGCTGCAGTATGAGTGACTCAAGAGGCAATCACTGCCTCACCTGGCCAGCCCAGCTCAAAAATGCCGGAGAGGAGCTTCCTGTGCCGCTTCCCCCAGCAGAGACCAGACACTCTTCTCACAGTGTCCCCAGCGCAAGTGTAGTGTAGTGTAGTGTAGTGATGAGCGCCTGAAATTTTTCGGGTTTTGTGTTTTGGTTTTTAGGTTCGGTTCCGCGGCCGTGTTTTGGGTTCGACCGCGTTTTGGCAAAACCTCACCGAATTTTTTTTGTCGGATTCGGGTGTGTTTTGGATTCGGGTGTTTTTTTCAAAAAACCCTAAAAAACAGCTTAAATCATAGAATTTGGGGGTCATTTTGATCCCATATTATTATTAACCTCAAAAACCATAATTTCCACTCATTTTCAGTCTATTCTGAATACCTCACACCTCACAATATTATTTTTAGTCCTAAAATTTGCACCGAGGTCGCTGGATGACTAAGCTAAGCGACCCAAGTGGCCGACACAAACACCTGGCCCATCTAGGAGTGGCACTGCAGTGTCACGCAGGATGTCCCTTCCAAAAAACCCTCCCCAAACAGCACATGACGCAAAGAAAAAAAGAGGCGCAATGAGGTAGCTGTGTGAGTAAGATTAGCGACCCTAGTGGCCGACACAAACACCGGGCCCATTTAGGAGTGGCACTGCAGTGTCACGCAGGATGTCCCTTCCAAAAAACCCTCCCCAAACAGCACATGACGCAAATAAAAAAAGAGGCGCAATGAGGTAGCTGTGTGAGTAAGATTAGCGACCCTAGTGGCCGACACAAACACCGGGCCCATCTAGGAGTGGCACTGCAGTGTCACGCAGGATGTCCCTTCCAAAAAACCCTCCCCAAACAGCACATGACGCAAAGAAAAAAAGAGGCGCAATGAGGTAGCTGTGTGAGTAAGATTAGCGACCGTAGTGGCCGACACAAACACCGGGCCCATTTAGGAGTGGCACTGCAGTGTCACGCAGGATGTCCCTTCCAAAAAACCCTCCCCAAACAGCACATGACGCAAAGAAAAAAAGAGGCGCAATGAGGTAGCTGTGTGAGTAAGATTAGCGACCCTAGTGGCCGACACAAACACCGGGCCCATCTAGGAGTGGCACTGCAGTGTCACGCAGGATGGCCCTTCCAAAAAACCCTCCCCAAACAGCACATGACGCAAAGAAAAAAAGAGGCGCAATGAGGTAGCTGACTGTGTGAGTAAGATAAGCGACCCTAGTGGCCGACACAAACACCGGGCCCATTTAGGAGTGGCACTGCAGTGTCACGCAGGATGTCCCTTCCAAAAAACCCTCCCCAAACAGCACATGACGCAAAGAAAAATAAAAGAAAAAAGAGGTGCAAGATGGAATTGTCCTTGGGCCCTCCCACCCACCCTTATGTTGTATAAACAAAACAGGACATGCACACTTTAACCAACCCATCATTTCAGTGACAGGGTCTGCCACACGACTGTGACTGATATGACGGGTTGGTTTGGACCCCCCCCCAAAAAAGAAGCAATTAATCTCTCCTTGCACAAACTGGCTCTACAGAGGCAAGATGTCCACCTCATCATCATCCTCCGATATATCACCGTGTACATCCCCCTCCTCACAGATTATCAATTCGTCCCCACTGGAATCCACCATCTCAGCTCCCTGTGTACTTTGTGGAGGCAATTGCTGCTGGTCAATGTCTCCGCGGAGGAATTGATTATAATTCATTTTAATGAACATCATCTTCTCCACATTTTCTGGATGTAACCTCGTACGCCGATTGCTGACAAGGTGAGCGGCGGCACTAAACACTCTTTCGGAGTACACACTTGTGGGAGGGCAACTTAGGTAGAATAAAGCCAGTTTGTGCAAGGGCCTCCAAATTGCCTCTTTTTCCTGCCAGTATAAGTATGGACTGTGTGACGTGCCTACTTGGATGCGGTCACTCATATAATCCTCCACCATTCTTTCAATGGGGAGAGAATCATATGCAGTGACAGTAGACGACATGTCCGTAATCGTTGTCAGGTCCTTCAGTCCGGACCAGATGTCAGCATCAGCAGTCGCTCCAGACTGCCCTGCATCACCGCCAGCGGGTGGGCTCGGAATTCTGAGCCTTTTCCTCGCACCCCCAGTTGCGGGAGAATGTGAAGGAGGAGATGTTGACAGGTCGCGTTCCGCTTGACTTGACAATTTTCTCACCAGCAGGTCTTTCAACCCCAGCAGACTTGTGTCTGCCGGAAAGAGAGATCCAAGGTAGGCTTTAAATCTAGGATCGAGCATGGTGGCCAAAATGTAGTGCTCTGATTTCAACAGATTGACCACCCGTGAATCCTTGTTAAGCGAATTAAGGGCTCCATCCACAAGTCCCACATGCCTAGCGGAATCGCTCCGTGTTAGCTCCTCCTTCAATGTCTCCAGCTTCTTCTGCAAAAGCCTGATGAGGGGAATGACCTGACTCAGGCTGGCAGTGTCTGAACTGACTTCACGTGTGGCAAGTTCAAAGGGCAGCAGAACCTTGCACAACGTTGAAATCATTCTCCACTGCGCTTGAGACAGGTGCATTCCACCTCCTAAATCGTGCTCAATTGTATAGGCTTGAATGGCCTTTTGCTGCTCCTCCAACCTCTGAAGCATATAGAGGGTTGAATTCCACCTCGTTACCACTTCTTGCTTCAGATGATGGCAGGGCAGGTTCAGTAGTTTTTGGTGTTGCTCCAGTCTTCTGTACGTGGTGCCTGTACGCCGAAAGTGTCCCGCAATTCTTCTCGCCACCGACAGCATCTCTTGCACGCCCCTGTCGTTTTTTAAATAATTCTGCACCACCAAATTCAAGGTATGTGCAAAACATGGGACGTGCTGGAATTTGCCCATATTTAATGCACACACAATATTGCTGGCGTTGTCCGATGCCACAAATCCACAGGAGAGTCCAATTGGGGTAAGCCATTCCGCGATGATCTTCCTCAGTTGCCGTAAGAGGTTTTCAGCTGTGTGCGTATTCTGGAAAGCGGTGATACAAAGCGTAGCCTGCCTAGGAAAGAGTTGGCGTTTGCGAGATGCTGCTACTGGTGCCGCCGCTGCTGTTCTTGCGGCGGGAGTCCATACATCTACCCAGTGGGCTGTCACAGTCATATAGTCCTGACCCTGCCCTGCTCCACTTGTCCACATGTCCGTGGTTAAGTGGACATTGGGTACAGCTGCATTTTTTAGGACACTGGTGACTCTTTTTCTGAGGTCTGTGTACATTTTCGGTATCGCCTGCCTAGAGAAATGGAACCTAGATGGTATTTGGTACCGGGGACACAGTACCTCCAACAAGTCTCTAGTTGGCTCTGCAGTAATGATGGATACCGGAACCACGTTTCTCACCACCCAGGATGCCAAGGCCTCAGTTATCCGCTTTGCAGTAGGATGACTGCTGTGATATTTCATCTTCCTCGCAAAGGACTGTTGGACAGTCAATTGCTTGGTGGAAGTAGTAAAAGTGGTCTTACGACTTCCCCTCTGGGATGACCATCGACTCCCAGCAGCAACAACAGCAGCGCCAGCAGCAGTAGGCGTTACACGCAAGGATGCATCGGAGGAATCCCAGGCAGGAGAGGAATCGTCAGAATTGCCAGTGACATGGCCTGCAGGACTATTGGCATTCCTGGGGAAGGAGGAAATTGACACTGAGGGAGTTGGTGGGGTGGTTTGCGTGAGCTTGGTTACAAGAGGAAGGGATTTACTGGTCAGTGGACTGCTTCCGCTGTCACCCAAAGTTTTTGAACTTGTCACTGACTTATTATGAATGCGCTGCAGGTGACGTATAAGGGAGGATGTTCCGAGGTGGTTAACGTCCTTACCCCTACTTATTACAGCTTGACAAAGGGAACACACGGCTTGACACCTGTTGTCCGCATTTCTGTTGAAATACCTCCACACCGAAGAGCTGATTTTTTTGGTATTTTCACCAGGCATGTCAACGGCCATATTCCTCCCACGGACAACAGGTGTCTCCCCGGGTGCCTGACTTAAACAAACCACCTCACCATCAGAATCCTCCTGGTCAATTTCCTCCCCAGCGCCAGCAACACCCATATCCTCCTCATCCTGGTGTACTTCAACACTGACATCTTCAATCTGACTATCAGGAACTGGACTGCGGGTGCTCCTTCCAGCACTTGCAGGGGGCGTGCAAATGGTGGAAGGCGCATGCTCTTCACGTCCAGTGTTCGGAAGGTCAGGCATCGCAACCGACACAATTGGACTCTCCTTGTGGATTTGGGATTTCGAAGAACGCACAGTTCTTTGCGGTGCTACTGCTTTTGCCAGCTTGAGTCTTTTCATTTTTCTAGCGAGAGGCTGAGTGCCTCCATCCTCATGTGAAGCTGAACCACTAGCCATGAACATAGGCCAGGGCCTCAGCCGTTCCTTGCCACTCCGTGTGGTAAATGGCATATTGGCAAGTTTACGCTTCTCCTCCGACAATTTTATTTTAGGTTTTGGAGTCCTTTTTTTACTGATATTTGGTGTTTTGGATTTGACATGCTCTGTACTATGACATTGGGCATCGGCCTTGGCAGACGACGTTGCTGGCATTTCATCGTCTCGGCCATGACTAGTGGCAGCAGCTTCAGCACGAGGTGGAAGTGGATCTTGATCTTTCCCTAATTTTGGAACCTCAACATTTTTGTTCTCCATATTTTAATAGGCACAACTAAAAGGCACCTCAGGTAAACAATGGAGATGGATGGATACTAGTATACAATTATGGACGGACTGCCGAGTGCCGACACAGAGGTAGCTACAGCCGTGGACTACCGTACTGTACTGTGTCTGCTGCTAATATAGACTGGTTGATAAAGAGATGTAGTAGTATGTATGTATAAAGAAGAAAGAAAAAAAAACCACGGGTAGGTGGTATACAATTATGGACGGACTGCCGAGTGCCGACACAGAGGTAGCTACAGCCGTGAACTACCGTACTGTACTGTGTCTGCTGCTAATATAGACTGGTTGATAAAGAGATGTAGTAGTATGTATGTATAAAGAAGAAAGAAAAAAAACCTCGGGTAGGTGGTATACAATTATGGACGGACTGCCGAGTGCCGACACAGAGGTAGCTACAGCCGTGGACTACCGTACTGTACTGTGTCTGCTGCTAATATAGACTGGTTGATAAAGAGATGTAGTAGTATGTATGTATAAAGAAGAAAGAAAAAAAAACCACGGGTAGGTGGTATACAATTATGGACGGACTGCCGAGTGCCGACACAGAGGTAGCTACAGCCGTGAACTACCGTACTGTACTGTGTCTGCTGCTAATATAGACTGGTTGATAAAGAGATGTAGTAGTATGTATGTATAAAGAAGAAAGAAAAAAAAACCACGGGTAGGTGGTATACAATTATGGACGGACTGCCGAGTGCCGACACAGAGGTAGCTACAGCCGTGAACTACCGTACTGTACTGTGTCTGCTGCTAATATAGACTGGTTGATAAAGAGATGTAGTAGTATGTATGTATAAAGAAGAAAGAAAAAAAAACCACGGGTAGGTGGTATACAATTATGGACGGACTGCCGAGTGCCGACACAGAGGTAGCTACAGCCGTGGACTACCGTACTGTACTGTGTCTGCTGCTAATATAGACTGGTTGATAAAGAGATGTAGTAGTATGTATGTATAAAGAAGAAAGAAAAAAAAACCTCGGGTAGGTGGTATACAATTATGGACGGACTGCCGAGTGCCGACACAGAGGTAGCTACAGCCGTGAACTACCGTACTGTACTGTGTCTGCTGCTAATATAGACTGGTTGATAAAGAGATGTAGTAGTATGTATGTATAAAGAAGAAAGAAAAAAAAACCACGGGTAGGTGGTATACAATTATGGACGGACTGCCGAGTGCCGACACAGAGGTAGCTACAGCCGTGGACTACCGTACTGTACTGTGTCTGCTGCTAATATAGACTGGTTGATAAAGAGATGTAGTAGTATGTATGTATAAAGAAGAAAGAAAAAAAACCACGGGTAGGTGGTATACAATTATGGACGGACTGCCGAGTGCCGACACAGAGGTAGCTACAGCCGTGAACTACCGTACTGTACTGTGTCTGCTGCTAATATAGACTGGTTGATAAAGAGATGTAGTAGTATGTATGTATAAAGAAGAAAGAAAAAAAAACCACGGGTAGGTGGTATACAATTATGGACGGACTGCCGAGTGCCGACACAGAGGTAGCTACAGCCGTGGACTACCGTACTGTACTGTGTCTGCTGCTAATATAGACTGGTTGATAAAGAGATGTAGTAGTATGTATGTATAAAGAAGAAAGAAAAAAAAAACACGGGTAGGTGGTATACAATTATGGATGGACTGCCGAGTGCCGACACAGAGGTAGCTACAGCCGTGAACTACCGTACTGTGTCTGCTGCGACTGGATGATAAATAATGATATAAAAAATATATATATATCACTACTGCAGCCGGACAGGTATATATTATATAATGACGGACCTGCTGGACACTGTCTGTCAGCAGAATGAGTTTTTTATAGAATAAAAAAAAAAACACCACACAAGTGAAGTCACACGACGAGTGTTTAACTTTTTCAGGCAATCACAATATAGTATACTACTAACTATACTGGTGGTCAGTGTGGTCAGGTCACTGGTCAGTCACACTGGCAGTGGCACTCCTGCAGCAAAAGTGTGCACTGTTTAATTTTAATATAATATGTACTCCTGGCTCCTGCTATAACCTATAACTGGCACTGCAGTGCTCCCAAGTCTCCCCCACAATTATAAGCTGTGTGAGCTGAGCACAGTCAGATATATATACATAGATGATGCAGCACACTGGGCTGAGCAGTGCACACAGATATGGTATGTGACTGAGTCACTGTGTGTATCGTTTTTTTCAGGCAGAGAACGGATATATTAAATAAAACTGCACTGTCTGGTGGTCACTGTGGTCAGTCACTAGTAAACTCTGCACTCTCTACACTTCTACAGTACTCCTAAGCTCCAGTAAATCAGGTCAATCTCTCTCTCTCTCTCTCTCTTCTAATCTAAATGGAGAGGACGCCAGCCACGTCCTCTCCCTATCAATCTCAATGCACGTGTGAAAATGGCGGCGACGCGCGGCTCCTTATATAGAATCCGAGTCTCGCGAGAATCCGACAGCGTCATGATGACGTTCGGGCGCGCTCGGGTTAACCGAGCAAGGCGGGAGGATCCGAGTCTGCTCGGACCCGTGAAAAAAACCATGAAGTTCGGGCGGGTTCGGATTCAGAGAAACCGAACCCGCTCATCTCTAGTGTAGTGTAGTGTAGTGTAGTGACTGTAGGTGCTTTCTTGACAACATATTTTTTCCCCCTGTGCTGCTGCGCTCCCGAGTCCCGCCGGCTCCTGTACAGAACACTACACTTCACAGACAGAGAGGGGCGGGCCGCGGGACTCGGGAGCGCAGTCGCACAGGGGGGATAAACTATCTATCGCTGCCGCTGACTATACACAGCGATCAGCGGCAGAGGCTCCAGCTGGCGGAGCTTGGTGCTGCGGGCGGCAGGTACAGGGGCGCGGAAGGAAGGCCGTCAGCGGGAGGGATATGGGCCACTCGGGGTGTATGTAGAAGGTGCGCCCACAGGGCAAGTGTGCTGTGGGCAATGCACCTTCTGCACACACCTAGTTACGGCTCTGCTCAATACGCCATAGTGCTCAAGACAACTGGTTCAACTGATCCGCTTTGAGAGGTGAAGCTTCTCTTTCTTTTTTTTTAAGCATTGCATCTTATTCGCACCATTCAATCTGAGCTACAGCTGCTGGGCTCCAACTTTTACCAACATGAATTTTACTTTCTCCGCCCCGCTCTCATACTGCAGTGCTGGTGAGTGACTGTTCTTTTACTGGATGCAGGGTCCCCAGTCATCCGGTCCTCTTCCTCGGTTCCTATTACGGTGGGTCTAGACAGATGCTCTCTGGCATGGTGCTGTGGGGGCCTCCTGTTATCCTGCAAGACTTCTGGGTTCAAGTCTCATGAGAAGACGGCCATCAGTGCTTGAGCTGTCAATTGACTATTCCTTTAATGAAGAGTGTTGTAGTGTCTTTTAGGCACCCCATTTGCTGCTTCTCTGGACTGGCCCATCTGGCCAAATGGCCAGTCTGGCGCTGCGTAGACAGCACTGGTCACAGCTCCTCTGTTTCTCACAGTACCCCCTTTTAGAAACCAGGCCCATATGGCCCTTAATATGACTCTGTACATTATATTAAATCCCTAGGAGGGGGACTGGATGTGATGGTGTCAAGTGTGACCAAAGGACAGTAGTAAGCTTGGGAGACTGATGAAATTGTGTCTTACTGATGGAGAAGGAGATTCAGCTTCAGGAGATTCAGGAGATTCTGTTTTGGAGATAGTGAGCTTAGTCTGTGAATGTTCTTTGGCATCAATGCCATACTATAATATTATTGAACCATGAAGCACAGTGCCTTATTTTTTATAAACTATATAATAATTTAATAAGGTCTATCGCATTTCCAACACATATGCACAGTTGGAGTGGGATCGTGTGCCACAACGGCTCTCACTGCTTGGGAGACATGACAGACCCAGCACTTGTAAAAAAAATAAGATTTTACTTACCGGTAAATCTATTTCTCGTAGTCCGTAGAGGATGCTGGGGACTCCGTAAGGACCATGGGGATAGACGGGCTCCACAGGAGACATGGGCACTTTAAGAAAGAATTTAGTTCCTGGTGTGCACTGGCTCCTCCCTCTATGCCCCTCCTCCAGACCTAAGTTAGAGAAACTGTGCCCAGAGGAGATGGACAGTACGAGGAAAGGATTTTGTTAATCCAAGGGCAAGATTCATACCAGCCACACCAATCACACCGTATAACTTGTGATAACTACCCAGTTAACAGTATGAAAACAACATATCATCAGTTCAAGACCGATGCACTATAATGTAACCCTTATTGAAGCATTAACTAGTATATACAAGTATTGCAGAAGAAGTCCGCACTTGGGACGGGCACCCAGCATCCTCTACGGACTACGAGAAATAGATTTACCGGTAAGTAAAATCTTATTTTCTCTAACGTCCTAGAGGATGCTGGGGACTCCGTAAGGACCATGGGGATTATTCCAAAGCTCCCAAACGGGCGGGAGAGTGCGGATGACTCTGCAGCACCGACTGAGCAAACATGAGGTCCTCCTCAGCCAGGGTATCAAACTTATAGAATTTTGCAAAAGTGTTTGAACCCGACCAAGTAGCAGCTCGACACAGCTGTAGTGCCGAGACCCCCCGGGCAGCCGCCCAAGAAGAGCCCACCTTCCTAGTGGAATGGGCCCTAACCGATTTAGGCAACGGCAATCCAGCCGTAGAATGAGCCTGCTGAATGGTGTTACAAATCCAGCGGGCAATAGTCTGCTTTGAAGCAGGAGCGCCAAGCTTGTTGGCAGCATACAGGACAAACAGTGATTCTGTTTTTCTGACTCTAGCCGTTCTGGCTACGTAAATTTTCAAAGCCCTGATCACATTCAGGGACTTGGAGTCCTCCAAGTCACGCGTAGCCACAGGCACCACAATAGGCTGGTTCATATGAAAGGATGATACCACTTTAGGCAGGAATTGAGGACGTGTCTGCAACTCCGCTCTATCGACATGGAAAACCAGATAGGGGCTTTTATGAGACAAAGCCGCCAATTTCGACACTTGCCTAGCCGAAGCCAAGGCTAATAACATGATCACCTTCCAAGTGAGATATTTTAACTCTACCGTTTTCGGTGGTTCAAACCAGTGTGACTTAAGGAAACTTAACACCACGTTAAGGTCCCAGGGCTCCACCAGAGGTACAAAAGGAGGCTGAAAATGCAGCACTCCCTTCACAAAAGTCTGAACTTCTGGGAGAGAAGCCAATTCTTTTTGAAAGAAAATGGATAGGGCCGAAATCTGAACCTTAGTGGAGCCTAAGTTTTAGGCCCAAATTCACTCCAGTTTGTAGGAAGTGAAGGAAACGGCCCAGATGGAATTCTTCCGTAGGAGCATTCCTGGCCTCACACCAAGAAATATATTTTCGCCATATACGGTGATAATGTTTAGATGTCACGTCCTTCCTAGCCTTTATCAGCGTAGGAATGACCTCATCCGGAATGCCTTTTTCCGCTAGGATCCGACGTTCAACCGCCATGCCGTCAATCGCAGCCGCGGTAAGTCTTGGAACAGACATGGGCCTTGTTGCAACAGGTCCTGCCTTAGAGGAAGAGGCCACGGATCTTCTGTAAGCATTTCCTGCAGATCCGGATACCAGATCCTTCGTGGCCAATCTGGAACAATGAGGATTGTTCTCACTCCTCCTTTTTCTTATTATTCTCAACCCTTGGGTATGAGAGGAAGAGGAGGAAATACATAGACTGACTGGAACACCCACGGTGTCACTAGGGGGTCTACCGCTACTGCCTGAGGGTCTCTTGACCAGGCGCAATAACTCTGCAGCTTTTTGTTGAGGTGGGACGCCATCATGTCTATCTGTGGCAGTCCCCACCGAACTGCAATCTGTGCGAAGACTTCCTGATGAAGTCTCCACTCTCCAGGACGTATGTCTGGTGAGGAAGTCTGCTTCCCAGTTGTTCACTTCCGGAATGAACACTGTTGACAGTGCTCTTACATGATTCTCCGCCCAGCGAAGAATTCTGGTGGCTTCCGCCATCGCCACTCTGCTCCTTGTGCCGCCTTGGCGGTTTACATGAGCTACTGCGGTGATGTTATCTGACTGGATCAGAACCAGTTGGTCACGAAGAAAGGTCTCCGCTTGACGTAGGGCGTTGTATATGGCCCTTAGTTCCAATATGTTGATGTGAAGACAAGTCTCTTGACTTGACCAAAGACCTTGGAAATTTCTTCCCTGTGTGACCCGGACCACTTGTCCAGTAGGTCCCATTTGAAGTCCTCGCATGGATCCTGCCGAAGGGAATGTTTTTCCCAGGACTCGAGTGCAGTGATGCACTGACACCTGTCTTGGTTTCAATAGGTCCCTGACTAGAGTCATGAGTTCCTGGGCCTTCTCTATCTGAAGATAAACCCATTTCTGGTCTGTATCCAGAATCATACCCAAGAAGGGCAGACGAGTTATAGGAACCAACTGTGACCTCTGGAAATTGAGAATCCAGCCGTGTTGCTGTGACACCTTCAGCGAAAGTGACACGCTGTTCAACAACTGCTCTTTTGATCTCGCCCTTATTAGGAGATCACCCAAGTATGGGATAACTGTGACTCCTTGCTTGCGTAGGAGCACCATTATTTCCGCCAATTACCCTGAAATTGGTAATGACAATCCTGTACCACAATTGTCAGGTACGCCTGATGGGGTGGATAAATGGGAACATGAAGGTATGCAGCCTTTATGTCTAGATACACCATCAAATCCCCCCCCTTCCAGGCTGGCGATGATCGCTCTGGGCGATTCCACTTTAAATTTGAACCTTTTCCCGTATAGGTTCAGAGATTTTAATTTTAAAATAGGTCTGACCGAACCGTACGGTTTCGGGACTACAGCCAAGGTTGAGTCATATCGCCTTCCTTGTTGCAGGAGGGGAACCTTGAGCACCACCTGTTGGAGATACAATGTGTGAATTGTGTTTAATATTATCTCCCTTTCTGGGGAAGAAGCCAGTAGGTCCGATAAGGAAAAACCGGCGAGGAGGCACCTTTCGAATTCCAGCATGTAACCCTGAGAAACAATTTTTTATTGCCCCGGGATCCACCTGTGAGTGAACTCAGATGTGGCTGAAGAGTCGAAGACATGCTCCCACTGGGGCGGACTCCCTTAGCGGAGCTCCAGCGTCATGCGGTGGATGTAGTAGAGGCCGGGGAGGACTTCTGTTCCTGGGAACTAGCTGTGCCCTGTGCCCTTACCTCTGGTAAGAAACGACGCTCCTCGTACTTTCTTGTTATTCTGCGACCGAAAGGACTGCATTTGATAATGTCGTGCTTTCTTAGGCTATGAGGAATATAAGGCAAACGATCAGAATTACCAGCTATAGCTGTGGAGACCAGGTCCGAGAGCCCTTCTCCACACAATTCCTCAGCCTTGTAAGGTAAACCTTCCATATGCCTCTTTTAGTCGGCATCACCTGTCCATTGCATGTTCCACAGGACACGTCTAGCAGAAATCGACATAGCGTTGACTCTAGAACCCAGTAGACTAATGTCTCTTTGGGCATGTTTTATATATATATAAGAAAGCATCTTTTATATATATATATATATATATATATATCCAAAGTGCTCCTGCACTCACATCCTCCAAGTTAGTCACATGGGCGGGTGCTTCCAACAGACCGGCAGGTCCACTATATACGCAAAATGTCCACAAAGTGGGGATGCACTCTCGCTATGAAGAAATCAGTCAGCTTTGAATAGTTAAAATATCACCGTAGTTTTAATGTCGACGTTTCGGCCTGTTAACGAAGTCGATGACGAAACGCGTTGGAGCGGAGTCTAGTGACGTAGAGGATCGTTGGTATTGCTGAGCGAGGAGTCGCGGACGTATGTGATTCCTGCCCGTGAGTCTGGGGGAAATCAGCCGCCGGCGGGTGGAGGTTTCCGTTGCGACTGACTGACACTTGTTCCGGCTTTACTCATTGATCATTGTTTGGAATCACGTGGTAACCAGCCCACACTGGTTGCCTTCTGGTACGAATGTAAAACAGTTGTTTTAAGCACTTTGTGTGTTTTTTCAAATAAAAAAGGTTTTATGCACTATGGAGCGCCACCTATATATGTTCTATTGACAGATATCTTTTCTCCGGTGGAGTTCGGATTGTTTGAAGGGGAGCTGCGGTCCTGGAAATTATCACGAGGATCTAGTGCTTATCTGAGCATCAATAGAAGCTGCTGTGATTCTACTATAGAGACACACGTGTATAAGTGTATATATACACATTTTATATGTGTTAATACTCCGGACTGCATTAATCAGCGCTATATCATATCTGCTTGCATATATATATATATATATATATATATATATATATACATATACTAGGGTCAATAACCTGGTATCCTTATCTAGGGTTTCAATCTCCGCTGATAAGGTATCTGTCCACGCTGCTACAGCGCTATAAACCCATGCCGACACAATCGCCGGTATGGCGTGTATCAGAATGTGTGTAAATGGACTTCAAAGTACTTTTACTGCATGCTATCTGCAGGATCCCTGAGGATATCTGTTAAGTCAGCGCTACCTTTTGGGTAAACGTGACAAAGCTTTGTCCACCCTAGGGGAAGATTCCCATCGTATCCTGGCCCTAGTAGGGAAAGGATACTCCCTGAGAATTCTTTGTGGGAATCTGCAGTCTCTTGTCTGGAGATTCCCGCTCTTTTTCTTCATGAGAGGAGGGAAATTTACCTCAGCTTTCTTCCCCTTAAACATGTGTACCCTCGTGTCAGGGACAGATGAGTCATCAGTGATATGCAAAACATCTTTTATTACAATAATCATATATTGAATACTTTTCTGCCAGTTTTGGCTGTAACTTTGCATTATCGTAGTTGACACTGGAGTCAGACTCCGTGTCGATATAAGTGTCTATTATTTTGGATAGTGAGCGTTGTGAGACTCTGAAGGTCTCTGCTACATAGGGACAGACATGTGTAGATTCACTGTCTGTTCTCTAATCTTTTGTGCAATAAATTTACCTTAGCACTTAATTTCACATATCCAATCAGGTGTCGGCATTGTCGACGGAGACACCACTCACACACATTTGCTCCATCTCCTCCTTAGGAGAGCCTTTTACCTCAGACATGTCGACACACACGTACCGACACACCACACACTCAGGGAATGCTCATCTGAAGATAATTCCCCCATAAGGCCCTTTGGAGAGACAGAGAGAGAGTATGCCAGCACACACCCCAGCGCTATATGACCCAGGAAAAAACACAGCAATTTAATGTACCCAGTAGCGCTGTTATTATCTGCGCCGAATTATGTGCCCCCCCCTCTTTTTTAAAACCCTCTCTTCTACCGTGGTATAAGCAGGGGAGAGTCCGGGGAACTTCCTCTCAGTGGGGCTGTGGAGAAAAACATGGCGCTGGTGAGTGCTGAGGGAGAAGCCCCGCCCCCTCGACGGCGGGCTTCTGTCCCGCTAAAAGTGTAAAATTGGCGGGGGCTCCTGCATATATACAGTGTCCAGCTGTATATATGCTCCTTTTGCCAAATGAGAGGTTTATATTGCTGCCCAGGGCACCCCCCCCCCCCCTGCGCCCTGCACCCTTACAGTGACCGGAGTATAAGAGGTGTGTGGGAGCAATGGCGCACAGCTGCAGTGCTGTGCGTTACCTTAGTGAAGATCATGAAGTCTTCTGCCGCCTCTGAAGTCTTCTTTTCTTCTCATACTCACCCGGCTTCTATCTTCCGGCTCTGCGAGGAGGACGGCGGCACGGCTCTGGAACGGACGGCGAGGGTGAGATCCTGCGTACCAATCCCTCTGGAGCTAATGGTGTCCAGTAGCCTAAGAAGCAGGACCTAGCTTCAGAGAGTAGGGCTGCTTCTCTCCCCTCAGTCCCACGATGCAGGGAGTCTGTTGCCAGCAGAGCTCCCTGAAAATAAAAAACCTAACAAAATACTTTCTATCAGTAAACTCAGGAGAGCTCACTGAAAAGCACCCAGCTCCTCTGGGCACAGTATCAAACTGAGGTCTGGAGGAGGGGCATAGAGGGAGGAGCCAGTGCACACCAGGAACTAAATTCTTTCTTAAAGTGCCCATGTCTCCTGCGGAGCCCGTCTATTCCCATGGTCCTTACGGAGTCCCCAGCATCCTCTAGGATGTTAGAGAAAAGATGAGAGGACCTGCCTTGTCACTAAGAGGGAGCACGATGGAGTGAGATGGAATTTAGGTGATGGAGCAGGAGAGTGGGAAAAGACACAGCAGCAGAGAGGGGGTGGGACAGAACAGAAGGGTAGCAGACAGAAAGGGGGTGGGCCTGAGTGAGGGCAGCCTGAGGTGACGTGGCAGTATATTGTGTCAGTTTACTGCAGTCTGTCTAATGAAATGAACTATCTAACTATTTGGCATCGGCCCTAGGACACTTCTATGTGTTACATCATACTTTAAAAGTATTAATATATTAGAGATGTGTGGGTCTGGTTTTCTGAAGGCCAAACCCACCCAAATTTGCCATTTCTGAGTGGTTCTAAGTCTGGGCTTGGGTATTCCCACCAGACTCGGATTTCAAAACGAGGCAAAACATATATAAAATGGTGTGGTAAATTGAGACAGATTTCACCAATATGATTGGACACAATAGATCACATGCATTATTTCCCAATGACCGCACACCTCAGGCCTGAACTACTTCCACTTACAAAGCCACAGCTGTATCACTCCACATGGAAACATACAGGTGGCTGGATGGGAGACACAGATAAATAGTCAATAGAGCCTAGGGGGATATATACACTGGTGACAGGGAGCTGAAGACATACACTGGTGACTGGGGAGGGTTGTAGAGAAAGTCATACTGGGGACATGGAAACTTGTACACTGGTGACTGGGAGAGACAGACAGACATGCAGGGACTGAGAACAGGGAGCAGGGACTGAGCACAAAGTGGAGGAGGAGTATGTCAGGTCCAATCAGAGTGTTCTTCTTACCAGCATGGCCTGCTATGGTGTAGGGTCCGAATGCTGAATAGAGGAGCCCCTTCATTACTGCACCTCTGTCCTGCTATCCTATGGGTGGGGCTAAAGGTGATGTGCATAATTCAACACTGTGCCTGTGCCCCTCACTAATGCCACATCAGCGCTTGGAGGAAGCAGTGCTCCGTCTGGCTTACGAGTTGTGACGGTGGTCCCTGCGCCCACCCTCCGGGGCAGCCGCACGGTGGCCGTACTGGATGTGTTTCCAGGCCTGCTCTTCAGTTGCCACCACACAGGTGGCATTCGGAGGCCAATGTTTGCTAATGATCCCTGATCGAAGCTGAGCTTCGATCGTGGCAGCCAGTCCTATGGAGTGGTGAAATCGGCCACTGTGAGAAATGGCCAGTGTCCCGGCAGCCCAATCCACCCCTGGGTGTAGGATGCTATTTCCTGAAAATGTGGAAGAGCTGATGTTCATAAAGATGCACTACAAAATACATGAGGAAGACCTTTCCAGCAGAGATGAGTGGGTCCAGTTCTTGAACCGGACCCAGCCGAACTTTGTGATCCAAGTCCGGATTCGAGTCTAGCTCAGGGTTTCCCACCTTACTCGGATCCCAAATCGAGGCAAAACATCGTCATCCCGCTGTCGGATTGTCACGGGTTTTGGATTCTATAAAGGTCCCCGGTGATCGGTGCCATTTTTACTCTGGCTGTGGAGAGTGTACTGAACGGACGTGTCCATCTCAGTACTGTATTGTCTGGCTGACGTGGGGCTGCTGTATCAGTCCAGGGGTGCTCTGTCTGCTGTATCTGAAAGGGACGCTCTATCTGCTGTATCAGTCCAGGGATGCTCTGTCTGCTGTATCTGAAAGGGGCGCTCTATCTGCTGTATCAGTCCAGGGGTGCTCTGTCTGCTGTATCTGAAAGGGGCACTCTATCTGCTGTATCAGTCCAGGGATGCTCTGTCTGCTGTATCTGAAAGGGGCGCTCTATCTGCTGTATCAGTCCAGGGATGCTCTGTCTGCTGTATCTGAAAGGGGAGCTCTATCTGCTGTATCTGAAAGGGGCGCTCTATCTGCTGTATCAGTCCAGGGATGCTCTGTCTGCTGTATCTGAAAGGGGCGCTCTATCTGCTGTATCAGTCCAGGGATGCTCTGTCTGCTGTATCTGAAAGGGGCGCTCTATCTGCTGTATCAGTCCAGGGATGCTCTGTCTGCTGTATCTGAAAGGGGAGCTCTATCTGCTGTATCTGAAAGGGGCGCTCTATCTGCTGTATCAGTCCAGGGATGCTCTGTCTGCTGTATCTGAAAGGGGCGCTCTATCTGCTGTATCAGTCCAGGGATGCTCTGTCTGCTGTATCTGAAAGGGGCGCTCTATCTGCTGTATCAGTCCAGGGATGCTCTGTCTGCTGTATCTGAAAGGGGCGCTCTATCTGCTGTATCAGTCCAGGGATGCTCTGTCTGCTGTATCTGAAAGGGATGCTCTGTCTGCTGTATCTGAAAGGGGCGCTCTATCTGCTGTATCAGTCCAGGGATGCTCTGTCTGCTGTATCTGAAAGGGGCGCTCTATCTGCTGTATCAGTCCAGGGATGCTCTGTCTGCTGTATCTGAAAGGGATGCTCTGTCTGCTGTATCTGAAAGGGGTGCTCTATCTGCTGTATCTGAAAGGGGTGAGCTGTCTGTCCATCCAGGGGCTCTGCCCCAGTGTAAAATTAAAATAATAAAAGCTAAAAACAAAAAGCCTAAAAATTTAATTATAAAACAAAAATATTTTTGTTTGTTTGTGCTGTACCCCAGTGTACTATACAATTGTTATTTTATTTTCTTAAGTACTGTGACACTGCCGGTCAGACCGCAGTATATTATTATTTCGTATTCATACACATATTGTGCGACACTGTTGGTGAGTTTAAGCCGCAGTGTTCGATTACTATTTCTGACCACACACATATTGTGTGACGCGGTGGGTTAAGGTGGTATACAGGGCCGGTGCACATCGGGAGTCATTCCAAGTTGATCGCTCACTAGCTATTTTTTGCAGAGCTGCGAACAGATAGTCGCCGCCTATAGGGGAGTGTATGTTTGCTTTGCAAGCGTGCGATCGCATGTGCAGTCGAGCGGTACTAAAAAGGTTTGTGCAGTTTCTGAGTAGCTCAGAACTTACTCTGTGATTACTTCAGCCTGTTCTTGCCCGGAATTGACGTCAGACATCCGCCCTGCAAACGCTTGGACACGCCTGCGTTTTTCAAGCCACTCCCTGAAACTGGTCAGCTGACACCCACAAACGCTTTCTTCCTGTCAATCTCCTTGCGATCGACTGTGCAAATGGATTCTTCGTAAAATCCATCGCTTAGCAATGATCCGCTGCGTACCCGTACGACACACCTGTGAATTACGGTGCATACGCATGCGCAGTTCTCACCTGATCACAGTGCAGCAAAAAATCCTAGCGTGCTATCAGGTCGGAATGACCCCCATCCTTACTTTCCAGACAATTACATCAAAGTACACAGACTTCTGTAATAGTGGTTTCCAGTGGGGATGAGCTACTGTAATATTGGGGGTCCTTCCGAGTTGTTCGCTCGTTGCCGATTTTCGCAACGGAACGATTGAGGCAAAAATGCGCATGCGCATGGTACGCAGTGCGCATGCGCTAAGTATTTTAGCACAAAACTTAGTAGTTTACTCACGTCTGAATGAAGAATTTCCATCGTTGAAGTGATCGGTGTGTGATTGACAGGAAGAGGGTGTTTCTGGGCGGAAACTGACCGTTTTCTGTGAGTGTGCGGAAAAACGCAGGCGTGCCAGGATAAAACGCGGGAGTGGCTGGAGAAACGGGAGAGTGGCTGGCCGAACGCAGGGCGTGTTTGTGACGTCAAACCAGGTACTAAACGGGCTGAGCTGATCGCAGTGTAGGAGTAAGTCTCAAGCTACTCAGAAACTGCTAAGCATTTTCTATTCGCAATTCTGATAATCTTTCGTTCGCTATTCTGCTAAGCTAAGATACACTCCCAGAGGGCGGCGGCCTAGCGTGTGCAATGCTGCTAAAATCTGCTAGCGAGCGAACAACTCGGAATGACCTCCATTGTGTGATGATGATATCAACACTGATGAGTGTGAGGAATTGGATGAGAAGAATGATATCTTCCAACTGTAGAGATGATTAACAACACTGTTAGTTGCCTTAAGCTATTGTTACTAGTGATGTGCACCGGACATTTTTCGGGTTTTGTGTTTTGGTTTTGGATTCGGTTCCGCGGCCGTGTTTTGGATTCAGACGCGTTTTGGCAAAACCTCACAGAAAATTTTTTGTCGGATTCGGGTGTGTTTTGGATTCGGGTGTTTTTTTTAAAAAAAACTAAAAAACAGCTTAAATCATAGAATTTGGGGGTCATTTTGATCCCATAGTATTATTAACCTCAATTACCATAATTTCCACTCATTTCCAGTCTATTCTGAACACCTCACACCTCACAATATTATTTTTAGTCCTACAATTTGCACCGAGGTCGCTGGATGGCTAAGCTAAGCGACACAAGTGGCCGACACAAACACCTGGCCCATCTAGGAGTGGCACTGCAGTGTCAGGCAGGATGGCACTTCAAAAAAATTGTCCCCAAACAGCACATGATGCAAAGAAAAAAAGAGGCGCACCAAGGTCGCTGTGTGACTAAGCTAAGCGACACAAGTGGCCGACACAAACACCTGGCCCATCTAGGAGTGGCACTGCAGTGTCAGGCAGGATGGCACTTCAAAAAAATTGTCCCCAAACAGCACATGATGCAAAGAAAAAAAGAGACGCACCAAGGTCGCTGTGTGACTAAGCTAAGCGACACAAGTGGCCGACACAAACACCTGGCCCATCTAGGAGTGGCACTGCAGTGTCAGGCAGGATGGCACTTCAAAAAAATTGTCCCCAAACAGCACATGATGCAAAGAAAAAAAGAGGTGCACCAAGGTCGCTGTGTGACTAAGCTAAGCGACACAAGTGGCCGACACAAACACCTGGCCCATCTAGGAGTGGCACTGCAGTGTCAGGCAGGATGGCACTTCAAAAAAATTGTCCCCAAACAGCACATGATGCAAAGAAAAAAAGAGGTGCACCAAGGTCGCTGTGTGACTAAGCTAAGCGACACAAGTGGCCGACACAAACACCTGGCCCATCTAGGAGTGGCACTGCAGTGTCAGGCAGGATGGCACTTCAAAAAAATTGTCCCCAAACAGCACATGATGCAAAGAAAAAAAGAGGTGCACCAAGGTCGCTGTGTGACTAAGCTAAGCGACACAAGTGGCCGACACAAACACCTGGCCCATCTAGGAGTGGCACTGCAGTGTCAGGCAGGATGGCACTTCAAAAAAATTGTCCCCAAACAGCACATGATGCAAAGAAAAAAAGAGGCGCACCAAGGTCGCTGTGTGACTAAGCTAAGCGACACAAGTGGCCGACACAAACACCTGGCCCATCTAGGAGTGGCACTGCCGTGTCAGGCAGGATGGCACTTCAAAAAAATTGTCCCTAAACAGCGCATGATGCAAAGAAAAAAAGAGGCACACCAAGGTCGCTGTGTGACTAAGCTAAGCGACACAAGTGGCCGACACAAACACCTGGCCCATCTAGGAGTGGCACTGCCGTGTCAGGCAGGATGGCACTTCAAAAAAATTGTCCCCAAACAGCGCATGATGCAAAGAAAAAAAGAGGCACACCAAGGTCGCTGTGTGACTAAGCTAAGCGACACAAGTGGCCGACACAAACACCTGGCCCATCTAGGAGTGGCACTGCAGTGTCAGGCAGGATGGCACTTCAAAAAAATTGTCCCCAAACAGCACATGATGCAAAGAAAAAAAGAGACGCACCAAGGTCGCTGTGTGACTAAGCTAAGCGACACAAGTGGCCGACACAAACACCTGGCCCATCTAGGAGTGGCACTGCAGTGTCAGGCAGGATGGCACTTCAAAAAAATTGTCCCCAAACAGCACATGATGCAAAGAAAAAAAGAGGTGCACCAAGGTCGCTGTGTGACTAAGCTAAGCGACACAAGTGGCCGACACAAACACCTGGCCCATCTAGGAGTGGCACTGCAGTGTCAGGCAGGATGGCACTTCAAAAAAATTGTCCCCAAACAGCACATGATGCAAAGAAAAAAAGAGGTGCACCAAGGTCGCTGTGTGACTAAGCTAAGCGACACAAGTGGCCGACACAAACACCTGGCCCATCTAGGAGTGGCACTGCAGTGTCAGGCAGGATGGCACTTCAAAAAAATTGTCCCCAAACAGCACATGATGCAAAGAAAAAAAGAGGTGCACCAAGGTCGCTGTGTGACTAAGCTAAGCGACACAAGTGGCCGACACAAACACCTGGCCCATCTAGGAGTGGCACTGCAGTGTCAGGCAGGAAGGCACTTCAAAAAAATTGTCCCCAAACAGCACATGATGCAAAGAAAAAAAGAGGCGCACCAAGGTCGCTGTGTGACTAAGCTAAGCGACACAAGTGGCCGACACAAACACCTGGCCCATCTAGGAGTGGCACTGCCGTGTCAGGCAGGATGGCACTTCAAAAAAATTGTCCCCAAACAGCGCATGATGCAAAGAAAAAAAGAGGCACACCAAGGTCGCTGTGTGACTAAGCTAAGCGACACAAGTGGCCGACACAAACACCTGGCCCATCTAGGAGTGGCACTGCAGTGTCAGGCAGGATGGCACTTCAAAAAAATTGTCCCCAAACAGCACATGATGCAAAGAAAAAAAGAGGTGCACCAAGGTCGCTGGATGGCTAAGCTAAGCGACACAAGTGGCCGACACAAACACCTGGCCCATCTAAGAGTGGCACTGCAGTGTCAGGCAGGATGGCACTTCAAAAAAATTGTCCCCAAACAGCACATGATGCAAAGAAAAAAAGAGGCGCACCAAGGTCGCTGTGTGACTAAGCTAAGCGACACAAGTGGCCGACACAAACACCTGGCCCATCTAGGAGTGGCACTGCAGTGTCAGGCAGGATGGCACTTCAAAAAAATTGTCCCCAAACAGCACATGATGCAAAGAAAAAAAGAGGCGCACCAAGGTCGCTGTGTGACTAAGCTAAGCGACACAAGTGGCCGACACAAACACCTGGCCCATCTAGGAGTGGCACTGCAGTGTCAGGCAGGATGGCGCTTCAAAAAAATTGTCCCCAAACAGCACATGATGCAAAGAAAAAAAGAGGCGCACCAAGGTCGCTGGATGGCTAAGCTAAGCGACACAAGTGGCCGACACAAACACCTGGCCCATCTAGGAGTGGCACTGCAGTGTCAGGCAGGATGGCACTTCAAAAAAATTGTCCCCAAACAGCAAATGATGCAAAGAAAAATGAAAGAAAAAAGAGGTGCAAGATGGAATTGTCCTTGGGCCCTCCCACCCACCCTTATGTTGTATAAACAGGACATGAACACTTTAACGAACCCATCATTTTAGCGACAGGGTCTGCCACACGGGATCCGGTCTGAAGATCGACAGTGTCTAGGTCGACAATGTTTAGGTCGACCACTATAGGTCGACAGTCACTAGGTCGACATGGATGGAAGGTCGACAAGGTTTCTAGGTCGACATGTGCTAGGTCGACAGGTCTAAAGGTCGACATGAGTTTTTCACATTTTTTTGGGGGGGGATTTTTTCATACTTAACGATCCATGTGGACTACGATTGGAACGGTAAAGTGTGCCGAGCGAAGCGGTAGCGGAGCGAAGGCACCATGCCCGAAGCATGGCGAGCGAACGCTGTGCACTAATTTGGGATCCCGGTCACTCTACGAAGAAAACGACACCAAAAAAAAAATCCTCATGTCGACCTTTAGACCTGTCGACCTAGCACATGTCGACCTAGAAACCCTGTCGACCTTCCATCCATGTCGACCTAGTGACTGTCGACCTATAGTGGTCGACCTAAACATTGTCGACCTAGATACTGTCGATAAAATGAACCACACCCCTGCCACACGACTGTGACTGAAATTACTGGTTGGTTTGGGCCCCCACCAAAAAAGAAGCAATCAATCTCTCCTTGCACAAACTGGCTCTACAGAGGCAAGATGTCCACCTCATCATCATCCTCCGATTCCTCACCCCTTTCACTGTGTACATCCCCCTCCTCACAGATTATTAATTCGTCCCCACTGGAATCCACCATCTTAGGTCCCCGTGTACTTTCTTGAGGCAATTGCTGCTGGTGAATGTCTCCACGGAGGAATTGATTATAATTCATTTTGATGAACATCATCTTCTCCACATTTTCTGGAAGCAACCTCGTACGCCGATTGCTGACAAGGTGAGCGGCTGCACTAAACACTCTTTCGGAGTACACACTGGAGGGAGGGCAACTTAGGTAGAATAAAGCCAGTTTGTGCAAGGGCCTCCAAATTGCCTCTTTTTCCTGCCAGTATACGTACGGACTGTCTGACGTGCCTACTTGGATGCGGTCACTCATATAATCCTCCACCATTCTTTCCATGGTGAGAGAATCATATGCAGTAACAGTAGACGACATGTCAGTAATCATTGGCAGGTCCTTCAGTCCGGACCAGATGTCAGCACTCGCTCCAGACTGCCCTGCATCACCGCCAACGGGTGGGCTCGGAATTCTTAGCCTTTTCCTTGCACCCCCAGTTGCGGGAGAATGTGAAGGAGGAGATGTTGATGGGTCACGTTCCGCTTGACTTGACAATTTTCTCACCAGCAGGTCTTTGAACCTCTGCAGACTTGTGTCTGCCGGAAAGAGAGATACAATGTAGGTTTTAAATCTAGGATCCAGCACGGTGGCCAAAATGTAGTGCTCTGATTTCAACAGATTGACCACCCGTGAATCCTGGTTAAGCGAATTAAGGGCTCCATCCACAAGTCCCACATGCCTAGCGGAATCGCTCTGTTTTAGCTCCTCCTTCAATGTCTCCAGCTTCTTCTGCAAAAGCCTGATGAGGGGAATGACCTGACTCAGGCTGGCAGTGTCTGAACTGACTTCACGTGTGGCAAGTTCAAAGGGTTGCAGAACCTTGCAAAACGTTGAAATCATTCTCCACTGCGCTTGAGTCAGGTGCATTCCCCCTCCTTTGCCTATATCGTGGGCAGATGTATAGGCTTGAATGGCCTTTTGCTGCTCCTCCATCCTCTGAAGCATATAGAGGGTTGAATTCCACCTCGTTACCCCACCTCTTGCTTCAGATGATGGCAGGGCAGGTTCAGGAATGTTTGGTGGTGCTCCAGTCTTCTGTACGCAGTGCCTGAATGCCGAAAGTGGCCCGCAATTCTTCGGGCCACCGACAGCATCTCTTGCATGCCCCTGTCGTTTTTTAAATAATTCTGCACCACCAAATTCAATGTTTGTGCAAAACATGGGACGTGCTGGAATTTGCCCAGATGTAATGCACGCACAATATTGCTGGCATTGTCCGATGTCACAAATCCCCAGGAGAGTCAAATTGGGGTAAGCCATTCTGCGATGATCTTCCTCAGTTGCCGTAAGAGGTTGTCAGCTGTGTGCCTATTCTGGAAAGCGATGATACAAAGCGTAGCCTGCCTAGGAACGAGTTGGCGTTTGCGAGATGCTGCTACTGGTGCCGCCGCTGCTGTTCTTGCTGCGGGAGGCAATACATCTACCCAGTGGGCTGTCACAGTCATATAGTCCTGAGTCTGCCCTGCTCCACTTGTCCACATGTCCGTGGTTAAGTGGACATTGGGTACAACTGCATTTTTTAGGACACTGGTGAGTCTTTTTCTGAGGTCTGTGTACATTTTCGGTATCGCCTGCCTAGAGAAATGGAACCTAGATGGTATTTGGTACCGGGGACACAGTACCTCAATCAAGTCTATAGTTGCCTCTGAATTAACGATGGATACCGGAACCACGTTTCTCACCACCCAGGCTGCCAAGGCCTGAGTTATCTGCTTTGCAGCAGGATGACTGCTGTGATATTTCATCTTCCTCGCAAAGGACTGTTGGACAGTCAATTGCTTACTGGAAGTAGTACAAGTGGTCTTCCGACTTCCCCTCTGGGATGACGATCGACTCCCAGCAGCAACAACAGCAGCGCGAGCAGCAGTAGTTGTTACACTCAAGGATGCATCGGAGGAATCCCAGGCAGGAGAGGACTCGTCAGACTTGACAGTGACATGGCCTGCAGGACTATTGGCTTTCCTGGGTAAGGAGGAAATTGACACTGAGGGAGTTGGTGGTGTGGTTTGCAGGAGCTTGGTTACAAGAGGAAGGGATTTACTGGTCAGTGGACTGCTTCCGCTGTCTCCCAAAGTTTTTGAACTTGTCACTGACTTATGATGAATGCGCTGCAGGTGACGTATAAGGGAGGATGTTCCGAGGTGGTTAACGTCCTTACCCCTACTTATTACAGCTTGACAAAGGCAACACACGGCTTGAAACCTGTTGTCCGCATTTGTGTTGAAATAATTCCACACCGAAGAGCTGATTTTTTTTGTATTTTGACCAGGCATGTCAATGGCCATATTCGTCCCATGGACAACAGGTGTCTCCCCGGGTGCCTGACTTAAACAAACCACCTCACCATCAGAATCCTCCTTGTCAATTTCCTCCCCAGCGCCAGCAACACCCATATCCTCATCCTGGTGTACTTCAACAGTGACATCTTCAATTTGACTATCAGGAACTGGACTGCGGGTGCTCCTTCCAGCACTTGCAGGGGGCGTGCAAATGGTGGAAGGCGCAAGCTCTTCCCGTCCAGTGTTGGGAAGGTCAGGCATCGCAACCGACACAATTGGACTCTCCTTGGGGATTTGTGATTTAGAAGAACGCACAGTTCTTTGCTGTGCTTTTGCCAGCTTAAGTCTTTTCATTTTTCTAGCGAGAGGATGAGTGCTTCCATCCTCATGTGAAGCTGAACCACTAGCCATGAACATAGGCCAGGGCCTCAGCCGTTCCTTGCAACTCCGTGTCGTAAATGGCATATTGGCAAGTTTACGCTTCTCCTCAGACGATTTTAATTTTGATTTTTGGGTCATTTTATTGAACTTTTGTTTTTTGGATTTTACATGCTCTGTACTATGACATTGGGCATCGGCCTTGGCAGACGACGTTGATGGCATTTCATCGTCTCGGCCATGACTAGTGGCAGCAGCTTCAGCACGAGGTGGAAGTGGATCTTGATCTTTCCCTATTTTAACCTCCACATTTTTGTTCTCCATTTTTTTATGTGTGGAATGATATGCCAGTATCAATAGCAATGGCCTACTACTATATTTACTGCGCACAACTGAAATGCACCACAGGCATGGATGGATAGTATACTTGACGACACAGAGGTAGATACAGCAGTGGCCTACCGTACTGCTATATATAGTATACTGGTGGTCACTGTGTCAGCAAACTGCAAAACTAAAATGCACCACAGGTATAGAATGTAGATGGATAGTATACTTAATGGATGACGACACAGAGGTAGGTACAGCAGTGGCCTACCGTACTGCTATATATAGTATACTGGTGGTCACTGTGTCAGCAAACTGCAAAACTAAAATGCACCACAGGTATAGAATATAGATGGATAGTATACTTAATGGATGACGACACAGAGGTAGGTACAGCAGTGGCCTACCGTACTGCTATATATAGTATACTGGTGGTCACTGTGTCAGCAAACTGCAAAACTAAAATGCACCACAGGTATAGAATGTAGATGGATAGTATACTTAATGGATGACGACACAGAGGTAGGTACAGCAGTGGCCTACCGTACTGCTATATATAGTATACTGGTGGTCACTGTGTCAGCAAACTGCAAAACTAAAATGCACCACAGGTATAGAATGTAGATGGATAGTATACTTAATGGATGACGACACAGAGGTAGGTACAGCAGTGGCCTACCGTACTGCTATATATAGTATACTGGTGGTCACTGTGTCAGCAAACTGCAAAACTAAAATGCACCACAGGTATAGAATGTAGATGGATAGTATACTTAATGGATGACGACACAGAGGTAGGTACAGCAGTGGCCTACCGTACTGCTATATATAGTATACTGGTGGTCACTGTGTCAGCAAACTGCAAAACTAAAATGCACCACAGGTATAGAATGTAGATGGATAGTATACTTAATGGATGACGACACAGAGGTAGGTACAGCAGTGCACTCTGCACTGTACTCCTCCTATATAATATTAATTATACTATTATACTGGTGGTCCCCAGTCCCCACAATAAAGCAGCACACTGAGCACAGATATGGAGTGTTTTTCAGGCAGACAACGTATACTGGTGGTCACTGTCAGCAAAACTCTGCACTGTACTCCTGCTATATGCTGCTCCCCAGTCCCCACAATTAAGCAGTGTGAGCACTCAGCACAGATATATTATGCAGCACACTGAGCACAGATATGGTATGGAGCGTTTTTTTCAGGCAGAGAACGGATAAAAACTGGTGGTCACTTATCAGCAAAACTCTGCACTGTACTCCTCCTAACAGCTGCTCCCCAGTCCTCCACACAATTAAGCAATAAAGCAATCAACTTCAACAATAAACGGAGAGGACGCCAGCCACGTCCTCTCCCTATCATCTCCAATGCACGAGTGAAAATGGCGGCGACGCGCGGCTGCTTATATAGAATCCGAATCTCGCGAGAATCCGACAGCGGGATGATGACGTTCGGGCACGCTCGGGTTAGCCGAGCAAGGTGGGAAGGTTCGAACCTGCCTCGGACCCGTGTAAAAAGGGTGAAGTTCGGGGGGGTTCGGTTTCCGAGAAACCGAACCCGCTCATCACTAATTGTTACCTATTAAAAAAATAAATCCAGATCCAAAACCAAAGCACATGAGGGTGTTTTGACCAAAACTGGAAAACAAAAACAAAACCAAAACCAATCCACAGAGGGTGGATTTTGCAAAATCACAACTCAGGGTTCCACGTACATCTTTAGTATATATATTTAAATGTTTGCTGTTATGTAAATGAGGGCTAAACAGCATTAATTGTTCTAGCTACAAGTAATGACAATGGGGTAAATTTACTAAGATTCGTATTTTCCAGATTCAGGTCAAAGTTCAATCACGAATGACATCAACGGTGTAAAATTGCAACTTTTTGAATTGATTACGACTAATTTACTAAGCTGTCGTATTCGGGTTTTTCTTTTCTTCCGATGTCGATGTCATTCGTGTTTTTTTTTATATTTTTACGGCAGTGATTAGCAAAACACTGCCGACTTTTTTTACAATCAATCACGGCCGGATCTGTGTGATCCGTGCTGGGGTTTTTTTTTTTTTTAATTAAACACTGTAAAATAATTAAAAAAAATGCGTGGGGTCCCCCCTCCTAAGCATAACCAGCCTCGGGCTCTTTGAGCCGATCCTGGTTGCAAAAATATGTGGAAAAAAATGACAGGGGTTCCCCCATATTTAAGCAACCAGCATCGGGCTCTGCGCCTGGTCCTGGTCCCAAAAATACGGGGGACAAAAAGAGTAGGGGTCCCCCGTATTTTTAAAACCAGCACCGGGCTCCACTAGCTGGACAGATAATGCCACAGCCGGGGGTCACTTTTATATAGTGCCCTGCGGCCGTGGCATCAAAAATCCAACTAGTCACCCCTGGCCGGGGTACCCTGGGGGAGTGGGGACCCCTTCAATCAAGGGGTCCCCCCCCCAGCCACCCAAGGGCCAGGGGTGAAGCCCGAGGCTGTCCCCCCCCATCCAATGGGCTGCGGATGGGGGGGCTGATAGCCTTTGTTGTAAAAGAAAAGATATTGTTTTTAGTAGCAGTACTACAAGTCCCAGCAAGCCTCCCCCGCATGCTGGTACTTGGAGAACCACAAGTACCAGCATGCGGCGGAAAAACTGGCCCGCTGGTACCTGTAGTACTACTACTAAAAAAATACCCGAAAAAAGACAAGACACACACACCGTGAAAGTATAATTTTATTACATACATACACACATACATACATACTTACCTTAAGTTCCCACGCAGGTCGGTCCTCTTCTCCAGTAGAATCCAAGGGGTACCTGTTGAAGAAATTATACTCACGAGATCCAGGGGTCCAGGCTCCTCGGGAAATCCAGGGGTAATCCACGTACCTGCATAAAATAAGAAAACGGAAAGCCGAGCCACGAACTGAAAGGGGCCCCATGTTTTCACATGGGACTCCTTTCCACGAATGCCAGAAACCCACTCTGACTGATGTCTAAGTGGGTTTCTTCAGCCAATCAGGGAGTGCCACGTTGTAGCACTCTCCTGATCGGCTATGTGCTCCTGTCCTCACTGACAGGCAGCACACGGCAGTGTTACAATGTAGCGCCTATGCGCTACATTGTAACCAATGATGGGAACTTTCTGCCCTGCGGTTGACCTAAAGTGACGTCACCGCTGAGCAGAAAGTTCCCACCATTGGTTACAATGGAGCGCATAGGCGCTACATTGTAACACTGCCGTGTGCCGCCTGTCAGTGAGGACAGGACCACACAGCCGATCAGGAGAGTGCTACAACGTGGCACTCCCTGATTGGCTGAAGAAACCCACTTAGACATCAGTCAGAGTGGGTTTCTGGCATTCGTGGAAAGGAGTCCCATGTGAAAACATGGGGCCCCTTTCAGTTCGTGGCTCGGCTTTCCGTTTTCTTATTTTATGCAAGTACGTGGATTACCCCTGGATTTCCCGAGGAGCCTGGACCCCTGGATCTCGTGAGTATAATTTCTTCAACAGGTACCCCTTGGATTCTACTGGAGAAGAGGACCGACCTGCGTGGGAACTTAAGGTAAGTATGTATGTATGTGTGTATGTATGTAATAAAATTATACTTTCACGGTGTGTGTGTCTTGTCTTTTTTTGGGTATTTTTTTAGTAGTAGTACTACAGGTACCAGCGGGCCAGTTTTTCCGCCGCATGCTGGTACTTGTGGTTCTCCAAGTACCAGCATGCGGGGGAGGCTTGCTGGGACTTGTAGTACTGCTACTAAAAACAATATCTTTTCTTTTACAACAAAGGCTATCAGCCCCCCCATCCGCAGCCCATTGGATGGGGGGGGACAGCCTCGGGCTTCACCCCTGGCCCTTGGGTGGCTGGGGGGGGGGACCCCTTGATTGAAGGGGTCCCCACTCCCCCAGGGTACCCCGGCCAGGGGTGACTAGTTGGATTTTTGATGCCACGGCCGCAGGGCACTATATAAAAGTGACCCCCGGCTGTGGCATTATCTGTCCAGCTAGTGGAGCCCGGTGCTGGTTTTAAAAATACGGGGGACCCCTACTCTTTTTGTCCCCCGTATTTTTGGGACCAGGACCAGGCGCAGAGCCCGATGCTGGTTGCTTAAATATGGGGGAACCCCTGTCATTTTTTTCCCCATATTTCTGCAACCAGGATCGGCTCAAAGAGCCCGAGGCTGGTTATGCTTAGGAGGGGGGACCCCACGCAATTTTTTTTTTTAAAATAAGCACTTTCCCACCCCTTCCAACTGATATACATGCACGGATCTCATGGATCCGTGCATGTCTATCCAATCACGAAAAAAAAAAGCAGGTCTGTTTTTTTTTTGCACTTTTTTACGAGTTGTAATTTTTCACGGCAGTGTTTTGTTTTTTTTTGCTTTGCACTTCTTAGTAAATGACCGAGATTCATACTTAAACAGCCGCGTTTTGACCGATGGTGTATTCATTCGTAATTTTTTACTTGGACTTGCAAAAAATTACGAATGCCCTCATCTCTGCCGTGATTAGTGTTTAGTAAATTACCGAGATGACACTTTGATGAAAAAACGGCATCTCGGTCAAAATCGGGAGCTTAGTAAATTTACCCCAATGAGTGCCAATTAGGTAATCCAAAGTGAAAACATTATACTTTAACAGGGCTTCATAGAAGGGAGAGAAGATAGGCCCTCATTCCGAGTTGTTCGCTCGCTAGCTGCTTTTAGCAGCATTGCACAGGCTAAGCCGCCGCCCTCTGGGAGTGTATCTTAGCTTTGCAGAATTGCGAACGAAAGATTCGCATAATTGCGAATAGAAATCTCTTTGCAGTTTCTGAGTAGCTCGAGACTTACTCAGCCACTGCGATCAGTTCAGTCAGTTTCGTTCCTGGTTTGATGTCACAAACACACCCAGCGTTCGCCCAGACACTCCCCCGTTTCTCCAGCCACTCCCGCTTTTTTCCCAGAAACGCCAGCGTTTTTTCGCACGCCCATAAAACGGCCAGTTTCCGCCCAGAAACACCCACTTCCTGTCAATCACACTCCGATCACCTGAACGACGAAAAATCCTCGTTATGCCGTGAGTAAAATACCTAACTTTTGTGTAAAATAACTAAGCGCATGCGCTCTGCGAACCTTGCGCATGTGCAGTAAGCGACTAATCGCAATATAGCGAAACTCGGCAACGAGCGAACAACTCGGAATGAGGGCCATAGTTCACTTCTTTGTTAACAAATACAAATCCTACTGTCTAATTAAATGTTCATTTAACTCCTCTTAGGAAGGCTTTTAAATTGCTTTATTATTCGCTGCACCGATTTTCGCTATATTGCGATTAGTCTGGCCATTTTATGGGCGTGTGCGAAAAAACGCTGGCGTTTCTAGGAAAAACGCGGGAGTGTCTGAAGAAACGGGGGAGTGTCTGGGTGAACGCTGGGTGTGTTTGTGACGTCAAACCAGGAACGAAACTGACTGAACTGATCGCAGTGGCAGAGTAAGTCTCGAGCTACTCAGAAACTGCTAAGAAATTTCTATTCGCAATTCTGCTAATCTTTCGTTCGCAATTCTGCTAAACTAAGATACACTCCCAGAGGGCGGCGGCTTAGCGTGTGCAATGCTGCTAAAAGCAGCTAGCGAGCGAACAACTCGGAATGAGGGCCTTTGTCTTAAATGTTTGTCTAAAATGTTCTCTTTTGACTTGCTGTCTTTTACTGTTTTTACTGTATGTTCTATGACTAAGGCAGTGGTTTCCAAACTTTTTTGAATCACGGCACCCTAGAATATCAGAATTTTTTTCACGGCACCCCTAGGCCAAAAATTTCTTATTGAGAATTTTAGAAAGAAATATTACATTAAGTAGATCGCGTTTATATGTCATCCTTAGGGTCAGTTGTGTGGTAAGGAACAAGATTTGCTTCTGTTTGGCCACATATTTTATGACTGGCAGCCACCAGCACTGGTTTTGCCTATTATATTGACCATGAATAATTTGAATTGGTCTTGGACCACCAACCCAGGGCACCCCTGCAAGTGTCCCGAGGCACCCCAGGGAGCCACGGCACACAGTTTGGGAACCTCTGGACTAAGGGCCTAATTCAGACTGCTCAGAGGGCTGCAATCAGATAGCTGCCGCCCATAGAGAGTGAAAACCCACCATGTGTAAGTGTGCGAATGCATGTGTACGCCGTGTGAAAACTTCGCCAGACAGCGGACATCTGCAAATCCGTTTGCATCTCACTCGCCATCTAATGATTTTTCCAGTCTGTGCGTAGCCCAGGACTTACTCCTACAGTGCGATACAAACAGGCTGATCGGGGGAGGGGGGGGGGGGGGAGCCGATGTCACACACCCTCCCTGAAAACGCCTTGGGAACACCTGCATTTTTCCTGACACTCCCAGAAAACGGCCAGTTACCACCCCCAATCGCCCGCTTCCTGTCAATCAGCCTGCGTTCGCCTAGCGATAAAAAAGCGCAGGATTTTTTCACAGTTTGGCCTCACGCCTGCACATTACGATCCGTACACATGTGCAGTCAATCAATAATCAGCCGCTGTGTGATATCGCACAACAGCGATCAGGTCTCAATTAGGCCCCAAGTACTATGCACTGTGATTTTATATATGTATGGTCATCAAATTATCTTATTTGTAATTTGACCCTTAGGGTGAGATTCAATTGATATATCACGCCCAATTTCCTTTCTAAAATGATCTCCGTTATCGCGCATATTGCGCCCATAGTGATCAGGTTTAGCTGTGTAAAGGGTTGGGTGCCTCCCTACTTCGGGGGTAGCGAGCTGAAATAATGATACCACGCCCCTGAGGGAAGAAACAGAACGGGTGTGGAAAGGGGTGAAAAGAATTGAATCCCGCCATTAATGTTATAATTTTTTTCATAATCAGCTTTCTGCTTCTTTCATATTATTTGTAGCACCACGTAATCCATGCTGAGGTTTATGTGTTGCTGCTATTTTTAGTATTCACACTGATACTATTATCTGTCATTGGGTCCTTTGTCATTCACAAAAACAAACTGAGCATGCTCAGTCAATGTAAACCTGACGTCTTGTCTACACGTCCTATACATTTTCCTTCCTCAACTTGACCCTGCGCTCTTTTACTGCTGTTCCATTCTAAAGTTTGAGTCATTTGTGGCACAAGTTCCTGCTTTCTCACTGGTATGTTTTGAGTTGAGTTGTCAGAGGCTCACTCAGGAAACAGTGATGGTGGAGGCATGTCTCTCCATGATGTCGGCTGTCATTTAAGCTCCTTCTCAGTGTACAATAGTGGAGGACTTCTCAGCTAAAACATTTAAGTGTGTGTTAACCATTTCAGACTTTCATTAAGTATACATGTCATTTATTGTCATTTTCAGTACCAGTCTATATGGCAGATTCAATTAAAAAGGAGTTATCACTGGAAAGGCTTTGCGACAGGTGTATCCCACTAATTTCTGCTCGCCGCCCATGGAGGACGAAGAAATGAGCTTGCGTTCCCTTACCATAGAAACATAGAATTTGATGGCAGATAACAACCACTTGGCCCATCTAGTCTGACCCTTTTTTTTTTACCATATTTTGTTTACATCAAACCTTATTTGATCCTTATTTCTTTGTAAGGATATTCTTATGTCTATGCACTTTCTTTCTTTCTTTCTTTCTTTCTTTCTTTCTTTCTTTCTTTCTTTCTTTCTTTCTTTCTTTTCTTTCCTCTCCCAATGCAGCCAAGCATCTGACTAGCCTTCCTCATTGCTTTGTTACATTGCTTACCTGCCTTTAAGTCACCTGAAATAGTGACGCCTAGATCCCTTTTCTCCCCAGTAGTTTCCAGTATAGTGCCATTAATACTATATTTACCCTTTGGATTTTTGAGACCCAAGTGCATGATTTTGCATTTCTTGGCATTAAACTGTACTTGCCACACTCTTGACCATTCCTCTAGTCTACCTAGATCCTCAAGCATTTGTTTTACCCCTCCCGGTGTGTCTACCCTGTTGCATATCTTTGTGTTATCTGCAAAAAGGCATCATTTCCCTTTAATGCCATTTGCAATGTCACCAATAAAGATATTAAAAAGCACTGGTCCAACTAAAGATCCCTGGGGTATTCCATTGGTAACATTTCCCTCCTGTGAATGCACTCCATGTAGCACAACTCTCTATTTTCTATCCTGCAACCAAAATCTTATCCATTCAATAATCTTAGTATCCAATCCCAAGCGTTCAAGTACATTTAGCAGTCTGTGATGTGGAACAGTGTCAAAAGCCTACTAAAGTCTAGATAAGCTATATCCACAGCTCCACCTTTATCCACCACTTTAGTCACACAGTCAAAAAAGTAAATAAGATTTGTTTGACATGATCACCCCCCAGTGAATCCATGCTTTTTGGGATCCTATAAATTGCTGGATTTGAGATAATCTACAACTCTTTCTTTTAAGAGTGTTTCCATCAATTCCCTTACTACTATAATTGCCATGTGCATAAGACACATGTTGCAAAGCCCTGACAGCACTTCATGTTGAATCGGCCCCTAACCTAGGCTTTTTCTCTGAAAAGTGAATCTATCATCATCAGTGGTGGATTTCCCACTAGGCACAGGGATGCCTAGGGGTGGCACTTCCTGAGGGGCACAGCAGGCTGATGAGGCCAGATGATTCTTTTTTATTGTCATTACGACTTATTTGATTAATATTTTATATTGCAATGGACAGGAGTGGGACAATGGTCAGCAAAGTTTGGTCCGGAGCTGGTAGTAGGATGAGGTTGGGGCTGCTTTGGTCTCGATCCATCCGGACTGGCCATAAAATGAGGGGAAGTGACATGATGGAGAATGAGGTGGTCAATAATGTACCTATGGATGGCCTGACCCCTACACATTACGCCAGGTAGAGCCTCTTATACACATTGGGGGTAATTCCAAGTTGATTGCAGCAGGAAATTTTTTAGCAGTTGGGCAAAACCATGTGCACTGCAGGGGAGGCAGATATAACATTTGCAGAGAGAGTTAGATTTGGGTGGGTTATTTTGTTTCTGTGCAGGGTAAATACTGGCTGCTTTATTTTTACACTGCAAATTAGATTGCAGATTGAACACACCACACCCAAATCTAACTCTCTCTGCACATGTTATATCTGCCTCCCCTGCAGTGCACATAGTTTTGCCCAATTGCTAACAGAATTCCTGCTGCGATCAACTTGGAATTACCCCAATTGTACCAGGTACAGCCTCTTATACACATTGCACCAAGTAGTCCCTTAAACACATTGCACCAGGTAGAGCCTATTATACACATTGTGCTAGGTAGTCCCTTATACATATTGCACCAGGTAGAGACTCTTATACACATTGTGCCAGGTAGCCTCTTATACACATTGCGCCAGGTAGCACCTTACACAATTTGCACCAAGTAGAGCTTCTTATACACATTATGCCAGGTAGAGCCTCTTATACACATTGCACCAGGTAGACCCTCTTATACACATTGTGCCAGGTAGCCCCTTGTACACACTACACTCAGTAGAGCACCTTATACACGTTATGCCAGGTAGAGCATTTTATACACATTGTACCAGGTAGAGCCTCTTATACACATTGCGTCAGATAGCCCTGTATACACACTGCACCAGGTAACCCGTTATACACATTGTACCAGGAGACCCCTTATACACTTTGCACCAGGTAGAGCCTCTTATACACATTGTGCCAGGTGGCCCCTTATACACTTTGCACCAGGTAGATCCCCTTATACACATTGCACAAGATAGAGCCTCTTATACACATTGGGTGAGATTCAAATGATATATCACTCCCAATTTCCTTTCTAAAAATGATCTCCGTTATTGCTCATATTGCACCCATAGTGATCAGGTTTAGCTGTGGAAAGGGTTGTGTGCCTCCCTACTCCAGGGGTAGCAAGCTGAAATAATGATACCACGCCCCTGAGGGCAGAAACAGAACGGGTGTGGAAAGGGGTGAAAAGAATTGTATCCCGCCCACTGTGCCAGGTAGTCCTTTATACACATTGCACCAGGTAGCACATTATACACTTTGCACCATATAGAGCCTCTTATACACATTGCACCAGGTGGCCCCTTATACACATTACACCAGGTAGTGCCACTTATACACATTGCACCACGTGGCCCCTATACACTTTGCACCAGGGAAAGGGAAAGCCCCTTACACACAGTGCACCAGGTAGAGCCTCATATACACATTGTACCAGTTAGAGCCCCTTATACATGTTACACCAGGTAGAGCCCCTTATACACATTGCACAAGGTAGAGCCTCTTATACACATTGTGCTTTGCACCATGTAGAGCCTCTTATACACATTGCACCATGTGGCCCCTTATACACTTTGCACCAGAGAAAGGGATAGCCCCTTACACACAGTGCACCAGGTAGAGCCTCATATACAAATTGTGCCAGTTAGAGCCCCTTATACACATTACACCAGGTAGAGCCTCTTATACACATTGCAAAAGGTAGAGCCTCTTATACACATTGTGCCAGGTAGTCCCTTATACACATTGCACCAGGTAGAGACTCTTATACACATTGTGCCAGGTAGCCTCTTATAAACATTGCACCAGGTAACACCTTACACAAATTGCACTAGGTAGAGCCTCTTACACACATGCCAGGTAGAGCCTCTTATACACATTGCATCAGGTAGAGCCTCTTATACACATTGTGCCAGGTAGCCCCTTATACACATTGCACCCGGTAGAGCCCCTTATACACATTATGCCAGGTAGAACCTATTATACACATTGCACCAGGTAGAGCCTCTTATACACATTGCGCCAGATAGCCCCTTATACACACTGCACCAGGTAGCCCATTATACACATCTTACCAGGTGACCCCTTATACACTTTGCACCAGGGAGAGCCTCTTATACACATTTTGCCAGGTGGTCCCTTAAACACTTTGCACCAGGTAGATCCCCTTATACACACTGCACAAGATAGAGCCTCTTATGCACACTGTGCCAGGTAGTCCTTTATACACATTGCGCCAGGCAGCCCATTATACACTTTGCACCATGTAGAGCCTCTTATACACATTGCACCAGGTGGCCCCTTATACACATTGCACCAGGTAGAGCCTCTTATACACATTGCACCACATGGCCCCTTATACACTTTGCACCAGGAAATCCCCTTACACACAGTGCACCAGGTAGAGCCTCATATACACATTGCACAGGGTAGAGCCTCTTATACACATTGCACCAGGTAGAGCCTGTTATACACATTGTGCCTGGTAGCCCCTTATACACATTGCACCAGGTAGAGCCTCTTATACACATTGTGCCAGGTAGCCCCTTATACACATTGCACCATTTAGTCCCTTACACACATTGCAACAGGTACAGTCCCTTATACACGTTGCACCAGGTAGAGCCCCTTATACATGTTACGTCAGGTAGAGCCTTTTATACACATTGCACCAGGTAGAGGCTCTTATACACATTGCACCAGGTAGCCCCTTATACACATTGCGCCAGGTAGAACCTCTTATACACATTGCATGCTGGAGCCTCTTATACACATTGTGCCAGGTAGCCCTTTTTACACATTGTGCCAGGTACCCCTTTATACACATTGCCCCAGGCAGCCCGTTTTACTTATTGTACCAGGTAGAGCCTCCTTTTACACATTGTGCCAGGAAGTCACTTGTACGCATTGCGCCAGGTGGCCCCTTATACACTTTGCACCAGGTAGAGCCTCTTATACACATTTTGCCAGGTGGTCCCTTAAACACTTTGCACCAGGTAGATCCCCTTATACACACTGCACAAGATAGAGCCTCTTATGCACACTGTGCCAGGTAGTCCTTTATACACATTGCGCCAGGCAGCCCATTATATACTTTGCACCATGTAGAGCCTCTTATACACATTGCACCAGGTGGCCCCTTATACACATTGCACCAGGTAGAGCCTCTTATACACATTGCACCACATGGCCCCTTATACACTTTGCACCAGGAAATCCCCTTACATACAGTGCACCAAGTAGAGCCTCATATACACATTGCACAGGGTAGAGCCTCTTATACACATTGCACCAGGTAGAGCCTGTTATACACATTGTGCCTGGTAGCCCCTTATACACATTGCACCAGGTAGAGCCTCTTATACACATTGTGCCAGGTAGCCCCTTATACACATTGCGCCATTTAGTCCCTTACACACATTGCACCAGGTACAGCCCCTTATACACGTTGCACCAGGTAGAGCCCCTTATACATGTTACGTCAGGTAGAGCCTTTTATACACATTGCACCAGGTAGAGGCTCTTATACACATTGCACCAGGTAGCCCCTTATACACATTGCGCCAGGTAGAACCTCTTATACACATTGCATGCTAGAGCCTCTTATACACATTGTGCCAGGTAGCCCTTTTTACACATTGTGCCAGGTACCCCTTTATACACATTGCCCCAGGCAGCCCGTTTTACTTATTGTACCAGGTAGAGCCTCCTTTTACACATTGTGCCAGGAAGTCCCTTGTACGCATTGCGCCAGGTGGCCCCTTATACACTTTGCACCAGGTAGAGCCTCTTATACACATTGCACCGGGTAGAGCCCATTATACACATTGAACCAGGTAGAGTCTCTTAAACACACTGCCCCAGGTAGCCCCTTATACACATTGCAACAGGTAAAGACTCTTATACACATTGCACAAGATAGAGCCTCTTATACACATTGTGCGAGGTAGTCCTTTATACACATTGCACTAGGGGGCCCCTAATACACTTTGCACCAGATAGAGCCCCTTATACACATTGCACAAACGTGGCCCCTTACACACAGTGTACCAGGTAGAGCCTCTTATACACATTGTGCCAGGTAGCCCCTTATACACATTGCGCCATTTAGTCCCTTACACACATTGCACCAGGTACAGCCCCTTATACACGTTGCACCAGGTAGAGCCCCTTATACATGAAACGTCAGGTAGAGCCTTTTATACACATTGCACCAGGTAGAGGCTCTTATACACATTGCACCAGGTAGCCCCTTATACACATTGCGCCAGGTAGAACCTCTTATACACATTGCATGCTAGAGCCTCTTATACACATTGTGCCAGGTAGCCCTTTTTACACATTGTGCCAGGTACCCCTTTATACACATTGCCCCAGGCAGCCCGTTTTACTTATTGTACCAGGTAGAGCCTCCTTTTACACATTGTGCCAGGATGTCCCTTGTACGCATTGTGCCAGGTGGCCCCTTATACACTTTGCACCAGGTAGAGCCTCTTATACACATTGCACCGGGTAGAGCCCATTATACACATTGAACCAGGTAGAGTCTCTTAAACACACTGCCCCAGGTAGCCCCTTATACACATTGCAACAGGTAAAGACTCTTATACACATTGCACAAGATAGAGCCTCTTATACACATTGTGCTAGGTAGTCCTTTATACACATTGCACTAGGCGGCCCCTTATACACTTTGCACCATGTAGAGCCTCTTATACACATTGCACCAGGTGGCCCCTTATACACAATGCACCAGATAGAGCCCCTTATAAACATTGCACCTCGTGGCCCCTTACACACAGTGTACCCGGTAGAGCCTCATATACACATTGTGCCAGTTAGAGCCCCCTATACATGTTACGCCAGGTAGAGCGTCTTATACACATTGCACCAGGCAGAACCTCTTATACACATTGCACCAGGTAGCCCCTTATACACATTGCACCAGGTAGAGCCTGTTATACACATTGTGCCTGGTAGCCCCTTATGCACATTGCGCCAGGTAGACACTTATACACATTGCACCAGGTAGAGCCCCTTTTACACAATGCACCAGGTAGAGCCCCTTATACATGTTATGTCAGGTAGAACCTTTTATACACAAAGCACGAGGTAGTGCCTCTTATACACATTGCACCAGGTAGCCCCTTATACACGTTGCACCAGGTAGAGCCTCTTATACACATTGCACCACATGGCCCCTTATACACTTTGCACCAGGAAAGCCCCTTACACACAGTGCACCAGGTAGAGCCTCATATACACATTGCACAGGGTAGAGCCTCTTATACACATTGCACCAGGTAGAGCCTGTTATACACATTGTGCCTGGTAGCCCCTTATACACATTGCACCAGGTAGAGCCTCTTATACACATTGTGCCAGGTAGCCCCTTATACACATTGCGCCATTTAGTCCCTTACACACATTGCACCAGGTACAGCCCCTTATACACTTTGCACCAGGTAGAGCCTCTTATACACATTGCACCGGGTAGAGCCCATTATACACATTGAACCAGGTAGAGTCTCTTAAACACACTGCCCCAGGTAGCCCCTTATACACATTGCAACAGGTAAAGACTCTTATACACATTGCACAAGATAGAGCCTCTTATACACATTGTGCTAGGTAGTCCTTTATACACATTGCACTAGGCGGCCCCTTATACACTTTGCACCATGTAGAGCCTCTTATACACATTGCACCAGGTGGCCCCTTATACACAATGCACCAGATAGAGCCCCTTATAAACATTGCACCTCGTGGCCCCTTACACACAGTGTACCCGGTAGAGCCTCATATACACATTGTGCCAGTTAGAGCCCCCTATACATGTTACGCCAGGTAGAGCGTCTTATACACATTGCACCAGGCAGAACCTCTTATACACATTGCACCAGGTAGCCCCTTATACACATTGCACCAGGTAGAGCCTGTTATACACATTGTGCCTGGTAGCCCCTTATGCACATTGCGCCAGGTAGACACTTATACACATTGCACCAGGTAGAGCCCCTTTTACACAATGCACCAGGTAGAGCCCCTTATACATGTTATGTCAGGTAGAACCTTTTATACACAAAGCACGAGGTAGTGCCTCTTATACACATTGCACCAGGTAGCCCCTTATACACGTTGCACCAGGTAGAGCCTCTTATACACATTGCACCACATGGCCCCTTATACACTTTGCACCAGGAAAGCCCCTTACACACAGTGCACCAGGTAGAGCCTCATATACACATTGCACAGGGTAGAGCCTCTTATACACATTGCACCAGGTAGAGCCTGTTATACACATTGTGCCTGGTAGCCCCTTATACACATTGCACCAGGTAGAGCCTCTTATACACATTGTGCCAGGTAGCCCCTTATACACATTGCGCCATTTAGTCCCTTACACACATTGCACCAGGTACAGCCCCTTATACACGTTGCACCAGGTAGAGCCCCTTATACATGTTACGTCAGGTAGAGCCTTTTATACACATTGCACCAGGTAGAGGCTCTTATACACATTGCACCAGGTAGCCCCTTTTACACATTGTGCCAGGAAGTCCCTTGTACGCATTGCGCCAGGTGGCCCCTTATACACTTTGCACCAGGTAGAGCCTCTTATACACATTTTGCCAGGTGGTCCCTTAAACACTTTGCACCAGGTAGATCCCCTTATACACACTGCACAAGATAGAGCCTCTTATGCACAATGTGCCAGGAAGTTCTTTATACACATTGCGCCAGGCAGACCATTATACACTTTGCACCATGTAGAGCCTCTTGTACACATTGCACCAGGTGGCCCCTTATACACATTGCACCAGGTAGAGCCTCTTATACACATTGCACCACATGGCCCCTTATGCACTTTGCACCAGGAAAGCCCCTTACACACAGTGCACCAGGTAGAGCCTCATATACACATTGCACAGGGTAGAGCCTCTTATACACATTGCACCAGGTAGAGCCTGTTATACACATTGTGCCTGGTAGCCCCTTATACACATTGCACCAGGTAGAGCCTCTTATACACATTGTGCCAGATAGCCCCTTATACACATTGCACCATTTAGTCCCTTACACACATTGCACCAGGTACAGCCCCTTATACACGTTGCACCAGGTAGAGCCCCTTATACATGTTACTTCAGGTAGAGCCTTTTGTACACATTGCACCAGGTAGAGGCTCTTATACACATTGCACCAGGTAGCCCCTTATACACATTGCGCCAGGTAGAACCTCTTATACACATTGCATGCTAGAGCCTCTTATACACATTGTGCCAGGTAGCCCTTTTTACACATTGTGCCAGGTACCCCTTTATACACATTGCCCCAGGCAGCCCGTTTTACTTATTGTACCAGGTAGAGCCTCCTTTTACACATTGTGCCAGGAAGTCCCCTGTACGCATTGCGCCAGGTGGCCCCTTATACACTTTGCACCAGGTAGAGCCTCTTATACACATTTTGCCAGGTGGTCCCTTAAACACTTTGCACCAGGTAGATCCCCTTATACACACTGCACAAGATAGAGCCTCTTATGCACACTGTGCCAGGAAGTCCTTTATACACATTGCGCCAGGCAGCCCATTATACACTTTGCACCATGTAGAGCCTCTTATACACATTGCACCAGGTGGCCCCTTATACACATTGCACCAGGTAGAGCCTCTTATACACATTGCACCACATGGCCCCTTATACACTTTGCACCAGGAAATCCCCTTACATACAGTGCACCAGGTAGAGCCTCATATACACATTGCACAGGGTAGAGCCTCTTATACACATTGCACCAGGTAGAGCCTGTTATACACATTGTGCCTGGTAGCCCCTTATACACATTGCACCAGGTAGAGCCTCTTATACACATTGTGCCAGATAGCCCCTTATACACATTGCGCCATTTAGTCCCTTATACACATTGCACCAGGTACAGCCCCTTATACACGTTTCACCAGGTAGAGCCCCTTATACATGAAACGTCAGGTAGAGCCTTTTATACACATTGCACCAGGTAGAGGCTCTTATACACATTGCACCAGGTAGCCCCTTATACACATTGCGCCAGGTAGAACCTCTTATACACATTGCATGCTAGAGCCTCTTATACACATTGTGCCAGGTAGCCCTTTTTACACATTGTGCCAGGTACCCCTTTATACACATTGCCCCAGGCAGCCCGTTTTACTTATTGTACAAGGTAGAGCCTCCTTTTACACATTGTGCCAGGAAGTCCCTTGTACGCATTGCGCCAGGTGGCCCCTTATACACTTTGCACCAGGTAGAGCCTCTTATACACATTTTGCCAGGTGGTCCCTTAAACACTTTGCACCAGGTAGATCCCCTTATACACACTGCACAAGACAGAGCCTCTTATGCACACTGTGCCAGGAAGTCCTTTATACACATTGCGCCAGGCAGCCCATTATACACTTTGCACCATGTAGAGCCTCTTATACACATTGCACCAGGTGGCCCCTTATACACATTGCACCAGGTAGAGCCTCTTATACACATTGCACCACATGGCCCCTTATACACTTTGCACCAGGAAATCCCCTTACACACAGTGCACCAGGTAGAGCCTCATATACACATTGCACAGGGTAGAGCCTCTTATACACATTGCACCAGGTAGAGCCTGTTATACACATTGTGCCTGGTAGCCCCTTATACACATTGCAGCAGGTAGAGCCTCTTATACACATTGTGCCAGATAGCCCCTTATACACATTGCGCCATTTAGTCCCTTACACACATTGCACCAGGTACAGCCCCTTATACACGTTGCACCAGGTAGAGCCCCTTATACATGTTACGTCAGGTAGAGCCTTTTATACACATTGCACCAGGTAGAGGCTCTTATACACATTGCACCAGGTAGCCCCTTATACACATTGCGCCAGGTAGAACCTCTTATACACATTGCATGCTAGAGCCTCTTATACACATTGTGCTAGATAGCCCTTTTTACACATTGTGCCAGGTACCCCTTTATACACATTGCCCCAGGCAGCCCGTTTTACTTATTGTACCAGGTAGAGCCTCCTTTTACACATTGTGCCAGGAAATCCCTTGTACGCATTGCTCCAGATGGCCCCTTATACACTTTGCACCAGGTAGAGCCTCTTATACACATTGCACCGGGTAGAGCCCATTATACACATTGAACCAGGTAGAGTCTCTTAAACACACTGCCCCAGGTAGCCCCTTATACACATTGCAACAGGTAAAGACTCTTATACACATTGCACAAGATAGACTCTCTTATACACATTGTGCTAGGTAGTCCTTTATACACATTGCACTAGGCGGCCCCTTATATACTTTGCACCATGTAGAGCCTCTTATACACATTGCACCAGGTGGCCCCTAATACACATTGAACCAGGTAGAGTCTCTTAAACACACTGCCCCAGGTAGCCCCTTATACACATTGCAACAGGTAAAGACTCTTATACACATTGCACAAGATAGAGCCTCTTCTACACATTGTGCTAGGTAGTCCTTTATACACATTGCACTAGGCGGCCCCTTATACACTTTGCACCATGTAGAGCCTCTTATACACATTGCACCAGGTGGCCCCTTATACACATTGCACCAGATAGAGCCCCTTATACACATTGCACCACATGGCCCCTTACACACAGTGTACCCGGTAGAGCATCATATACACATTGTGCCAGTTAGAGCCCCCTATACATGTTACGCCAGGTAGAGCATCTTATACACATTGCACCAGGTAGAACCTCTTATACACATTGCACCAGGTAGCCCCTTATACACATTGCACCAGGTAGAGCCTGTTATACACATTGTGCCTGGTAGCCCCTTATGCACATTGCACCAGGTAGCCACTTACACACATTGCACCAGGTAGAGCCCCTTTTACACATTGCACCAGGTAGAGCCCCTTATACATGTTATGTCAGGTAGAACCTTTTATACACATTGCACCAGGTAGTGCCTCTTATACACATTGCACCAGGTAGCCCTTTATACGCTATTGCACCAGGTAGAGGCTCTTATACACATTGCACCAGGTAGCCCCTTATACACATAATGCCAGGTAGAACCTCTTATACACATTGCATCATCTAGAGCCTCTTATACACATTGTGCAATGTAGCACCTTATACACATTTTGCCAGGTACCCCCTTATACACATTGCCCCAGGTAGCCCGTTTTACTTATTGTACCAGGTAGAGCCTCCTTTTACACATTGTGCCAGGAAGTCCCTTGTACACATTGCACCAGGTGGCCCTTTATACACTTTGCACCAGGTAGAGCCTTTTATACACATTGCACCGGGTAGAGCCCATTATACACATTGCACCAGGTACAGTCTCTTATACACACTGCCCCAGGTAGCCCCTTATACACATTGCACCAGGTAGAGACTCTTATACACATTGCACCAGGTAGCCCCTTTTACATATTGCACCAGGTAGCCCCTGGGGGGGCGGGCAGCAGGAGGTTGGTTGCAGACAGCAAGAGGCGGCCAACCTGGGGGCGGTAAGCAGGCGTCCAACCGGACAGCAGCAAGAGGCATCCAGCACAGGGGGGGGGGGGTTGTCCAGCGGTGGTGCAGAGTACGCCCAGTGGGAGAGGGCTTACAGCAGGAGGCGGGTTACATATGTCTATTATTGTAATTCTATCAGTTAATCAATATTGCTTTATTAAACAACATGTATATACAGTGCAAGCTGAGTATCTCTCAAGTGCTCCTGCTCCTTGGAATACATTTAATGCTTAATTCAGCCTTTTAGGAAATAGATAGATTAGATAGATAGAAAGATAGATAGATAGATAGATAGATAGATAGATAGATAGATAGATAGATAGATAGATAGATAGATAGATAGATAGACAGACTATTGTTGTGTGGTTTTTCTCAAGATCTTGCTGTGTCAGTAATAGTCCAAAACATTTTCCAAAGGTGTTCATAATTGTGGAATGCATATTAAGTTTACAATAAGGGGAAATTTGTATATATATATATATATATATATATGTTATTATTATTATTATTATTATTATTATTATTATTATTATTCTCATACTGTCGATTTGTTCCAAAGTGGTTGTAATAATTATTAATATCTAAATAGAATTATTTTTATTTCTAAACAAAAGAAACTACTGTAAAAATCAGCACTAGATCTGGCGAACCGATTATCTTGAGAACGTAGTTACATACAGATTGGTATGAGCTAACCAATGGCGCCATCTTGTGGATAAATTTGAAACTTTCAAACAAGTTAATTCAACAGCGTGTTTCTCAACTGCAGTCTTCCAGAACCCACAACTTTATATTATAATGATTTCCATCTCTGGAAAAAACTGGGTTAATACTAGACTGATTCATTCATCATTGCTTTAATAAATAAATGTTGAAAAAAAAATGTTTTTCAGCAGCAATAAAAAGGGGGGTATCCTTTTAGCCATGATAATTTTTCTCGAGAAAAAAAATGTTTTGTTTTGTTTTTTCAAGAATTGCATAGTGGTCATTACAGCCCTTTCCCGTTTCCCATTATTGCCCAAAAATACATAGGTTTCATGTAAAGCTGCGGACCTATGTATTTATTGTGGGAAAATACTTAGTTCTCAGGGATTTGGCTTTGCCTGAGACATGCGAAACAAAATCTCTGATAAGTGTCGGCACAGGGAGATAACCACTGGCATCAGTGCTAATAGGATAGCGCCTGGTGAATCCATCAGCCGTGGTAAATTACAGCGGCCAATAATCCCCAAAAGACTGTACTACAGGCAACCATGGCTAAAATCAGTGTATTAAGTGTAGACCATTGGTGGAACCAGTGAGTGGTGTGCCCAGGTGCAACAATATGCTTTGGGACCCCCACTCCCTTGAAGGTGCTTGCCCTAAAACGAATGTGGCCTCATTGAGAAAGGGGGCATGGCCTCATGTCACACAGTGTATTAGTGTTATTCATGTACAATGCCTTCAATCAAATCAGGACAACAGCACGTGGATGTCTCCTCCCCTCCTCCCTGGATTTTTGCAGCAGGAATGGTTATGAGATTGTTACGTTAGATCCCCGGTACTGGCGGCAAGAGCAGGTCCACTTCAGAGAGGCAGAGAGGAAGAGCTTGGTGCTCTGAGAAAAGAGGAGAGGGGACTCCTCCTCTGCCTCCTCCTCCCCCTATCTGGGATGAAACTAGCATTTCTGTCATCCAAGGCAAAGACTCATCATGGCGCCTCCTGTCCCAGAGGATAGCAGTACCCCTTTACTTATATAACCACCATATATAGTACAGGGTTGGGATGAATATCCCAGTAGATGGGATGTCGGCAGTCAGAATACTGACCACAGCATCCCGATGATCAAAATCCAGACAGCGGAAGATTAGTATACTTACCTTCCCCCAATGCCCCCCTAATCCTAACCCTCCCAGTTTGCAGCCTAAACCTAACACCACCACCCCTGTGCAGCCTAACGCTAAACCTCCCCGAAGGTATCTAAACCTAACAACCCCACACACACACACACACACTCCCCGCAAGAGAGAGATTTTTATATAAATATAATGTAAATTATAAGTATACATATACAGTAGTTAATATAGGTACAACTTTTTAAACTAGTTCAATATATATATATATATATAATTTAAAAATATGTACGCATATACTTTTACAATTTTTTTTTTTACATTTTACAGGTGTAACTACAAGAACAATTATGGCCTGTTGCAAAACTCACTAGTAAAAGCTGGTGAAAAATAGTTATGAAAAGTTTAAGCCAATTTCCACATTTAAACCAATGATATACTGTATAAAGTTCCCATTCATTTTCAATAGAAGTTGGAAAAGTTCGGAAAAAAAACCCAAAAAGTTTAATTTAGTGTAAAAATGAGATAAATAAAATGGAAAAACGTACAGTACATACATTCAGACGATACTTAAAAAATTTGAAAAGTATAGAAATTTCTCTCTTTTTTTTTTTTAACGCAAAGCAACTGTTAGGCTAGAAATGTGTATTTTGGGGGCACTCTTAGTTATAAATAAAACCTAACTTTCATTAAAAAAAAAAAAGATCTCACATCTACAAACAAACATTCTAGAATTACAGTATTTACAATATATAGCACAGTATATAATGGCCTTACCTAGGAAGGTTTTAATTAGAGATGTGAGGCGGACACTTTTCATGTTTTGTGTTTTGGTTTTGGTTCTGGATCCCCACTCGTGTTTTGGATCTGGATTGGTTTTGCCAAAACCACCCTTTGGTGTTTTGGTTTTGGTTTTGGATCTGGATGATTTTTGAAAAGAACATAAAAACAGCTAAAATCACAGAATTTTGGGGTCATTTTGATCCTACTGTATTATTAATCTCAATAACATTCATTTCCACTCATTTCCAGTATATTCTGAACACCTCACAAAAAGGTTGCACCGAGGTGGCTGTATGACTAACCTGGCCCATACAGGAGTGGCACTGCAGTGTCAGACAGGATGGCAGATTTACAAAAATAGGCCCCAAACAGCACATAATGCAAATAAGTAAAAGAGGTGCAATGAGGTAGCTGTATGGCTAAGCTAAGCGACACAAGTGTGCGGTACAAACAACATGGGACGTGCTGGAATTTGCCCAGATGTAATACACGCACAATATTGGTGGCACAGGTGAGCGTACCCCTAAACCAGACACACATGGCAAAGCCTGTAAAAAGAATTTGGATAATAATAACCCTTTTATTTGGAGCTATTATAATAATATGCAGCACAGGCGAGCATACCCCTACACCACACAGGGCAAACCCTGTAAAAATGATTTGGATAATAACATAAGTAATGTATATAACCCTTTTATTTGGAGTAAATAATATACAGCACAGGACACCACCACTGGACTGGACTTATACGGCAGTACCCCTGGATTTATACGGCAGTAACCCTGGACTTGTACGGCAGTGTCAGACAGGATGGCACTTAAAAAACTAGTCCCCAAACAGCACATGATGCAAAGAAGAAAAAGAGGTGCAAGATGGAATTTTCCTTGGGCCCTCCCACCCACCCTTATGTTGTATAAACAGGACATGCACACTTTAACAAACCAATCATTTCAGTGACAGGGTCTGCCACATGACTGTGGCTGAAATGAGAGGTTTATTTGGGACCCCACCAAAAAAGAAGCAATCAATCTCTCCTTGCACAAACTGGCTCTACAGAGGCAAGATGTTGACCTCATCCTCATCCTCCGATTCCTCACCCCTTTTAGTGTGTACATCCTCCTCCTCACAGAGTATTAATTCGTCCCAACTGGAATCCACCATCACAGGTCCCTGTGTACTTTCTGGAGGCAATTGCTGGTAAAGGTCTTCCTGGAGGAATTTATAATTACTTTTGATGAACATTATCTTCTCCACATTTTGTGAAAGTAATCTCATAAGCCAATCGCTGACAAGGTTACCGGCTGTACTAAACACTCTTTTGGAGTACACACTGGAGGGGGGGCAACAGGTAAAATAAAGCCAGTTTGTGCAAGGCATCCAAATTGCCTCTTTTTCCTGCCAGTATACAGGAAACTACTTGATTGCTGTCTACTTGATTGCTGTCACTCATATAATCCTCCACCATTCTTTCAATGGTGACAGAATCATATGCAGTGACAGTAGACATGTCAGTAATTGTTGGCAGGTCTTTCAGTCCGGACCAGATGTCAGCACTCACTACTGACTGCCCTGCATCACCGCCAGAGGGTGGGCTAGGAAATCTTATCCTTTTCCTCGCAGCCCCAGTTGCGGGAGAAAATGAAGGAGGAGCTGTTGACGGGTCACGTTCCGCTTGAGTTGACAATTGTCTCACCAGTAGGTCTTTGAACCTCTGCAGACTTGTGTCTGCCAGAAAGAGAGATACAACGTAGGCTTTAAACCTAGGATCGAGCAAGGTGGCCAAAATGTAGTGCTCTAATTTCAACAGATTGACCACCCTTAAATCCTGTCAAAGCAAATCAAGAGCTCCATCCACAAGTCCCACATACTTTGCGGAATCGCTCCGTCTTAGCTCCTCCTTCAATTTCTCCAGCTGCTTCTGCAAAAGCCTGATGAGGGGAATGACCTGACTCAAGCTGGCAGTGTCTGAACTGACTTCACGTGTGGCAAGTTCGAAGGGTTGGAGAACCTTGCACAAGACAGAAATCATTCTCCACTGTGCTTGAGTCAGGTGCATTCCCCCTCCTTTGCTTATATCGTAGGTGAATGTATAGGCTTGAATGGCCTTTTTCTGTTCCTCCATCCTCTGAAGCATAATGAGTGTTGAATTCCACCTCTTTACCACCTCTTGCTTCAGGTGATGGCAGGGCAGGTTCAGGAGTGTTTGCTGGCGCTCCAGTCTTTGGCACGCAGTGGCTGAATGTCGAAAGTAGCCCGCAATTTTTTGGGCCACCGACAGCATCTCCTGCACACCCTTGTCAATTTAAAAAAAATTCTGCACCACCAAATTAATTGTATGTGCAAAACATGGGACATGCTAGAATTTGCCCAGCTGTAATGCACGCACAATATTGGTGGCATTGTCCGATATCACAAATCCTCAGGAGAGTCTAAGTGGGGTAAGACATTGTGCAATGATGTCCCTTAGTTTCCGTAAGAGGTTGTCACTGGTGTGACTCTTATGGAAACCAGTGATACGCAGTGTAGCCTGCCTAGGAACGAGTTGGCGTTTGCGAGATGCTGCTACTGGTGCCGATGCTGTTGTTGCTGTGGGAGGCAATACAGATGGGTCTGCGCTTGTCTTGGACTCTCTGCTGCGCCTAGGCACACCATGGTTATTAACATAAGCCCTTCATCTATTGTTTTCAGCTGCAATACAATACAGAGAACAATACATCAGGAGATTAAGTCATTACAGCAGGGGATTAAGTCCGACTGCCCTGACTCAGTTAATCCTATTAAAGGCCAACATAAAGGTGGACCCATCTATACATCTACCCAGTGGGCTGTCACAGTCATATAGTCCTTAGTCTGCCCTGTTCCACTTGTCCACATGTCCCTGGTTAAGTGGACAGTGGGTACAGTTAAGTGGACAGTGGGTACAGTTAAGTGGACAGTGGGTACAGTTCTCAGGGAACTGAACCCACTCATCTCTAGTTTGAACAATTATCAATTCCTCTTAAGATATTTATTATAATGCCCACCAATTGTGATGACACAGCACAAAATATTAAATTAAATCAAAATATATAAATTATGTTTTATATCACACACTGCAATTACAGTGTCGCAGTGTGTGATATAAAATGTATTATAATGCCCACCCAATTGGTGGGCATTATAAAAAATACCTTAAGGGGAATTGATACTTAATTGTTTAAACCAGGCCTAGTTAAGGCCATTATATACTGTGCTATATATTTTAAATAATTCTTGAATGTTTGTTTGTAGATGTGTTTTTTTTTGTTTTCTTTACTAAAAGTTACGTTTTAATTATAACTAAGAGTGCCCCCCAATAAGAGAGTTCTCTTTTTCCGTACTTCTTTTTGATTATATACACAACTCTAGGGAGCACCACCTCAAACTGCTCTGTATACGTTATACATTACGTACTTCATGAATTTAAGATCTAATATAATTCCGGTACACAGCATAATTTCGCCCATTAGAAGGTGAACTCCAGTGCGCTTATCTCAAAACCTTTTCCTTTTCAAGACTAGAAATATGGCAAGCTTGGAGCTGTGACTTTTTAGACCTGAACAGCAACCTTTCCACTTACATAGATACAATTTTCCAAAGTGTGGAGATTGTCTCAAAAGTGAATTAAGCAATAAAACTTATGAAAAGTTTGTCCTTATCCTAATGTTCTTCATATCAATGATTAATAATGCTCTAGCTGGAGTAACTGCAGATAAAGCATTGCTGGCACCATCTTGCAAAATATGGACTTAATTTGAAACTTTATAGTCCTACATCAACTGGAATAAGATATGGTTTTAATTAAGGTGCAAGGTAATGACTTCAAATATTTCTGTCTTCATTTTTTTTATATCTACAATAACTTACTGTGTCTTGAAATATTAACATTGAATAATTTATTTTGGTTATCATTACCTGTCACTGTAGGCTTAATTTGCCTTCTTTATTTATTGACATTTGTAAGAAAGGTTCACAGAACTCTTAGAGGATTTCTCTCCATTACCAGCATAAATTGGATTGCTATTTGAACAGTAATCAGACTGCATGAGATTTAAAGACAGCTTGATAAGGGGAACATTTGACAAAAGTTAGCGTTTGGGTGATTCAAGGGCCACCTCTCCCAGGAATTCCGCTCCTTTAATATATAAATTGCACATAGAAAAAAAGGAGATGCTGGTGCACTATGTAGAGCAGGCATGTCAAACTCGTGGCCCTTCAGCTGTTGTGAAACTACAAGTCCCAGCATGCTTTGCCAGCATACCTTCCACTGATTAGCTGGTAAAGCATTCTGGGACTTTTAGTTTCACAACAGCTGGATGACCATGAGTTTGACATGCCTGATGTAGAGTGATGATATTGTCCCTTTTACCTGGGATGCTCATGAATTACACAGGTTCTGTGGCTGGCTGACTTCAAGCCTACATTTCAGCTGGTTTTAATCAGCCACAGAACCTGTGTAATCCATGAGCGTCCCAGGTAAAAGGGATAATATGGTCACTCTACACTATGCAATCATTACTGCGCAAAATTGAAATTACATTTATAGAAGCCGCCCTAATGGGGGTGCGTCTGATGAGGGGGTGGGGTATGTTGAGGGAGGCGGGATCCCTCCTCATAGGCCCTGATTGTATGCAAGTGCGGCCTTCTACAGTATGTGTGTCTTTTGCTGCAGTTGTGTCTGAGACTAGGGAAGGATTGGGAACTAAAAGTGGCCCTGTAAAATATTGTAGAAGTGGCCCGACATGGGCTGCACAAGAGGTATAACATACCGTGCAGCCATGGCAGCATCACTGGATGGCAGAGTTGCTGTACTGCAGAGATGGAATAACAGAATGAATGGGGACAATGCAGTGTACTGAATGTGCTGGGCTGCCTGTCATGTGGGGGGTGGGGCCCCATGACAACACACAAAACAGTCCCCACAGACATGTCGGCCTACCAGGAATCTTCCTGGAAGGGCAATATGGCCAATCCGCCCCTGGCCTCTACTTCCCTCCTCACTTGTGCCTCTGCTTCCTTCACACCTGTGCCTCTGCCCCTTCCCCACCTGTGCCACTACATCTTTTACCAAGTGTGCCTCTTCTTTACCTGTATCTCTGCCCCTCCACCCCTGTGTCTCTCTACTTGTGCCACTGCCTCCTTCACATGTGGCCTCTGTACCCTCCCACCTGTGACACTGCCTCTTTTACCACCTATGACACTGCCTCCTTCGTCACCATTCACCACTTTGTCTTTGCCCTCTTTACCACTTGTGTTTGGGCCCCTCTTGCCACCTGTGCTTCTGCCTTATATCACCAACTGTGAAACCGCAAGTGAAGAAAACATGTTCTCACAGCAGCAATTTCGTCAAGGAGGCATCAGAATGCTCGGCAGGGAAGAAGACCCAGAAGTAGTACAGATGAGCCCTGTTCAGGATGAGCAGATCAGGTCAGAGGTCTGTGTCTGGGAGGGGGAAGGGGGGAGTCAGTATGTCCCATACACTCATTATGCTCTTGCACACCTACTGTATGAAGCCACTCAAGGGCTGCAGCAGTGTAGTGAGTAGGCAGATGTTCAGAATAGTCCCTCCCATCCCCAGAATCAGATCCACCTTTCTTCCTGGTCCTATACCTTACTACCTGCCTCTTTTCTTCAACTCCTCCAATCCTCGGGCCCACTACTCCTGTCTAAACTGCCTCCTTATACTTCTTCAATGAAGCTACTCTGCACGGTTTAGTGATGTAGTGTGGCCATGGGAGGTAGTGCACTTATGAAGTGTGGGTAGGTAGTGTAGTGATGTTTTATGAGGAGGGAGTGCATTGATGTAGTGTGAGGATGTATTTCAGTGATATTGTGTGGGGATTTAAAGTGAGGAGGTAGTGCCGTGATATAATGCTGGAATGTAGTGCATTGAAGTAGCGTAGTGATATAGTCCAGGGAAATAATGCAGTGATATTGGGGGTAATTCAGTGTTGATCGTAGATGTGCTAAAATTAGCACAGCTACGATTATTTACTCTGACATGCGGGAGGACGCCCAGCACAGGGCTAGTCCGCCCCGCATGTCAGCCCCTGCCCCCCGCACAGATACAAAAGCATTGCACGGCGGTGATGCTTTTGTACCTGGCAAGTAGCTCCCTGCCAGCGCAGCTCCTACGCGCTGGCAGGGGACTAACCGCCGTGTCCCGGGTCTCAGCGGCTGTATGTGACGTCACACAGCTGCTGCAGCAGCTCGCCCACCCACGCTCACATACACGTGGCACACACAGAAGCTCACATACAAGTCACACGCACACATGCTCACATACAAGTCACACACACATGCACTTACAAACAAGTCTCACACACACGCTCACATACAAGTCACACACGCGCACGCTCATATACAAGTCACACACACATGCGCTCACATACAAGTCACATGCACACATGCTCACATACAAGTCACACACGCACTCACATGCAAGTCACACACGCACGCTCAGATACAAGTCACATACACACATGCTCACATACAAGTCACGAACAAATACGCTTACATACAAGTCACACACACACACGCGCTCACATACAAGTAACACACACACGCTCACATACAAGTCACACACTCACAAATAAGTCACACGCTCACGTACAAGTCACATACACGCGCGCTCACATACAAGTCACACACATGCGCACTCACATACAAGTCACACACACGCTCACATACAAGTCAGTCTCACACACACACATAGGGGGTAATTCCAAGTTGATCGCAGCAGGAAATTTTTTAGCAGTTGGGCAAAACCATGTGCACTGCAGGGGAGGCAGATATAACATGTGCAGAGAGAGATAGATTTGGGTGTCGTGAGTTCAATCTGCAATCTAATTTGCAGTGTAAAAATAAAGCAGCCAGTATTCACCCTGCACAGAAACAAAATAACCCACCCAAATCTAACTCTCTCTGCAAATGTTATATATGCCGCCCCTGCAGTACACATGGTTTTGCCCAACTGCTAAAAAATTTCCTGCTGCGATCAACTTGGAATTACCCCCATAGTCATATAGATACACACATTTCCCTCCACTCCCTCTTACTGTATCTTACAAACAAAAAAACACTGAGCAGAGTGCAGTGCAGTGCCAATCAAGGCTGGCCCTGGATCTGCAACAGCTCCTCTCGTCCTTCTGACAGCAGCAGCAATGAGTCCCGTGTAGCTCCGCCCCCTCTTGAGTCCCAAGTAGCTCTGCCCCCTACTGAGTTCCGTGTAGCCTGCCCCCTGCTGAGTCCCTTAGCACCCACAACTGGCAGTGGTGTCAAGAGAGGGTACAAATTACCCGGGCCCAGGTCTGATGGAGGGGCCCAGAAAGGGTCCAGTAGGGGCCCAGGCCCCCTTCCCCTTACCTGGCAGCAGCAGCTCTTCTTCTCAGCCCAGCATACTCTGCTGTGTACTGGGCTGCAGTGTGGCCATGGAGGTGCTTAAAATACTACTTTCTGTTGCGGGATACACTGGGCTCCAAAGGGAATAACATCGGGGTGTAGAGTAGGATCTTGATCCGAAGCGCCAACAGGCTCAAAGCTATGACCTTCTTCCCAAGATGCATAGCGTCGGCTCCTCTATAACCCCGCCTCCCTGCACAGGAGCTCAGTTTTGTAGTTGGTGCCATGCAGTAAGCAGGCATATAACAGGGGGGCTGTTCCAGCAGACCTGAGAAGAGCTTTTCTAAGTGAAAAATGAAGACTTCAAGAGCTGCAGCAGTGACTCTGTGAGTATTAGATGTCAGTCTGACATCTCCTGCTGCAGCTCCATCACCTCCCCCAGCGGCGCTGTATACTCCCGCGCCCTGGTTGCCGTGTACTTACAGTGGAGGCTCCGGTTTGCTCCTCGTTAGTCACACACCCGCTGAAGTTCTCCTGGATCGCGTGGCCGCACTCAGGGAGGAGGTAAGTGGGTCCCCTAGGCGGGTCCCGTTAAAATCGCAATCCGGCGCGGCCGGTGGGAGGCGGGCCGCGCACGCTGGCGTGGACACTGTGGTCGGGCAGGGACTCCACTAAACCACCATGGCAAGGGCACAGGTCAGTTGTTTTACCTCACAAAAACCATTTTATTAAAAGCCCTTAGTACCAGTGGTGAAGTCCAGCAGGGGGATAAGGCTTGGACCTGTAACCCCTCCCCCAGCCCCAGGGCTCCATTTGTAGTAATGTTCCCGCCCTGGAGCTGCATATCTCTCTCTCCCTCACTCCCAGTCAGTGTTTGGGTGCCATTACCCAGAGCAGCACTGTTCCTGGGACTGTTTGGGCAAATCCTCCTTTGTAAAGTAGCCTGCATGTCAGCGCTGTGCATTTTACAAGACACTTAAGTAATCTACATGTCTGTTGACAGTGTTAGTTAAGAAACAGTGCATTTGGTCAGGGTTTTATTATAGTACAAGTACCCTGTGATATACATCCAGTCTTTACTGTGCATTGATATATCTACTAAATATATAGCCATACTGAGTATTACTTTGTATTGCTAGTCCAGTGCAGTTTTATTGCATGTCATAATTTCTGCATTGTACATTGTGACTATATGTGTGTGCATGTAGCTGTTGTGTGACCTCCATTTCGTGTCTCTCACTCAGATTGCTATCCCTATATTCTATAACCTGAAGGGGCTAGGTGCGTCAGGGTTATCATTTAATAAAGGTAATTCACAGGATATACTTATTGTGTTTTTTTCTATGTGAATTTCAGTCACATATACCTCTTGAATTCCCTGTTGGTGCTAATACACTGCACAGGGGGTTCTTGTCAGGTATTGTGCTGCTGATATTGTACGTCAGCTACAAAGGGCGACGGAGCTGGGGCTGATCCCACATTGCGTGGTGGTGACGCTGCAGACACATTTGAGGAAAACATAGCAGCTGAAGGTTCAGGTTCTGGAGGTTCCTTACCCCCCCAGTGGGATCGTAGCAACGGGAGTTCAAAATGACCCGTCTTGAGCTACCTTCTCCACGCTATTGAATATGCTGGTAACTAGACTAACGCCCCCTATGGGACCTCCTGTGCCAGTACAAACGCTTATGTTCCCCACGGTTAGCCCGCCATGGGCAGATCAACTGTCTGCTCAGTTACAGCAATTGAACCAATCACTGACTACTCAGAAGTCTAACCCTCGCCCGCCTAAGACCAAGGGGTCCTCTAAGCGGGCCATTACTTCCTCACAATCCACCAACGTCCCAGACACCTCGTCTGATGAGGATGGCGTATATACTGACCCCACAGATTCTGACCCTGATGCTTCTGATGGGGAGTCTGTCTCACAGGTGGATGTTCCTGACTTGCTGGAGGCTATCAGGCTCATTCTTCAAAGTACTGATGACCCGGAGCCTTATACTGCCCCTAAGAAACTGGACAGGTTTAAACGTCAGAAAGTGGTTAAACAAGTTTTACCTCACTCTGACCATTTAGTTGACATACAACAGGAGTCCTGGGAAAATCCAGGAAAGAAATTCACGCCTCACAAGAAGATGCTGGCTCGCTATCCCCTCGCTGTGGAGTTAAGTAAAAATTGGGAAACGCCCCCGCCAGTGGATTCGCAGGTGGCGCGGCTGGTGGTATCCTCAGCTCTGCCAGTAACTACCGTCACGTCTCTGAAAGAACCGATGGATAAGCGTGTGGAGGGTTGTCTAAAGGCGATTTACACCCTAGCAGGTGCCGCGCATCGGCCCACCATTGCAGTGACTTGGCCTGCCGAGGCTATTGAAGCGTGGGCTCAGGAGTTGGAAGCTGAGATGTCTTCCAATGCTTCTGATCATGCTAGACAATGTCTATCATATATTGTCACAGCTTCTCATTAAATTAAGGAGGCGGCTTCTGATGCCGGTATTCTGGCGGCCAAGGTTCCTACTACGTCCATACTGGCTCGCCGGATTCTATGGTTGCGGTCCTGGTCCGTGGATCTGGTCTCTAACAAAACCCTGGAGGTACTCCCTTTTAAGGGAGACATCCTTTTCGGAGAAGACCTCAACAAGATGGTGGCTAACTTAACTTCTTGTCTACCTAGTACTGCTCCTTCAGTACCGAAGGCTAAGAGTACTTCTTTTCGCTCCTTTCGTCCTTCAGGGAAAGCAAAGGGTCAGGTATACCCGAAACAGGCTCGCACTTCCAAACCCAATAAACCCAAACGGGCCTGGGCTGCCAGTCAGCCTGCTTCCAGGACTGACAAGCCTGCCGCATGATGGGGCAGGCCTCCCTCTGGGGGATCCCAGGGTGGGGGGCCGACTTCTAGGGTATATCCAGGAATGGTTGAAGACCACTTCCGATGCCTGGGTACGGGATGTCGTCACTTGAGGTTACGCCGTATCCTTCAAAAATCGTCCCCCTCATCAATTTTGCCTGACAGATGTCCCTTCGGATCATGTGAAGGCAACAACTCTTCATTCGGTGGTACAGTCCCTCCTGGACACAGGAGTGGTAGTACAGGTGCCTCTGGCTCAGAGAGGCAAGGGGTACTATTCACCGCTGTTCCTAGTCCCGAAACCGAATGGGTCTTCTCAGCCCATTCTCAACCTCAAGTCCTTGAACAAATTTGTGAGGGTCTCCAAGTTTTGTATGGAAACTCTTCGCTCTATTGTTCTGGCCTAGGAACCTGGGGATTATATGGTCTCACTGGACATACAAGATGCTTACCTGCATATTCCCATTGCAATGTCACATCAGCAGTACCTGAGGTTTGCAGTTGGCAACCTCCATTACCAATTTCGGGCGTAACCTTTTGGTTTGACCACGACTCCACGAGTCTTCACCAAGGTTGGCTGTACTCCGTCGTCAAGGGGTCAGAATCCTGCCGTATCTGGAAAACTTATTGATCCTGGCAGATTCCCCAGAAAGTCTCCTATGCCATCTAGATCTGACTGTCCAGTTTCTGCAAGCCCACGGGTGGCTCGTCAACTGGAAGAAATCTTCCCTGGTCCCTGCGCAGAGCATGGTGCACCTGGGAGCATTGTTGGACACTCACAACCAGCGGTTGTTCTTGTCTCAGGAGAAGGTCCTAAAGTTTTAGGACAGGATTCGATGCTTTCTATCTCGTCCGCAAATGTCAATACATTCGGCAATGCAAGTGCTAGGTCTCATGGTGTCGATTTTCGACATGGTGGAGTATGCTCAATTCCATTCATGCCCTCTGCAGAAATTGATTCTTGCCAAATGGGATGGCCTGCCTCACTGGATCAGGTCTCACACTATCTCCTTGTCTCCGGAGGTCCGTCTGTCACTGAGCTGGTGGCTGCAGGACAGACGTTTGAGCAGGGGTCGTCCCTTCTGGATCTCCAACTGGGTCCTTCTGACGATGGATGCCAGTCTGAGAGTCTGGGGCGCAGTGTTGGTGTAACACTCCTTTCAGGGTCGGTGGACCAAGGAGGAGTTTCTCTTTCCGGTCAACATTCTGGAACTGTGGGCGGTGTTCAATGCTCTGAACCTGGCACAGTATTTAATCAGAACAGACCTATTCAGGTACAGTCGGACAACGCCACCAGGGTGGTGTACATAAATCATCAAGGTGGCACTCGAAGCTGCATGGCAATGAGGGCAGTATCAAGGATTCTTCAATGGGAGGAACGCCATCTGCCAGCCGTATTGGCAGTGTTCATTCTGGGGAAGCGGACTTTCTCAGTCATCAGGACGTACACGCTGAAGAGTGAAGCCTCCATCCAGAAGTATTTCAACTCCTTGTGGACAAGTGGGGCCTTCCAGATGTGTATCTGATGGCGTCTCGACACAATCACCAGGTTCCGGTCTTCGGAGCAAGAACAAGGGATCATCAAGCAGCGTTGTGGATGCACTGGCAATCCCATGGAACTTTTGGCTGCCATATGTGTTCCCTCCAGTGTCTTTACTGCCCAGAGTGATAAGGAAGTGCAAACAAGAAGGAGGCATACTACTTCTAATTGCTCCCGTGTGGCCCAGACGGCATTGGTTCTCAGACCTACAGGGCCTCTAGATAGAGCGTCCCCTTCTATTTCCACAACGGCCAGACCTCCTCGTTCAGGGCCCTTGTGTCTACCAGGATTTGGCCCAACTGGCTTTGACGGCATGGCTTTTGAAGCTTCCGCACTGAGGGCCAAAGGTTTTTCTGAGGCGGTCATTCAAACTATGTTGAAGGCCCGTAAGGCGGCTTCTGTTCGGACTTACCATAGGGTCTGGAATTCTTACTTTGCTTGGTGCGCAAATACCAATCATGACGCTTACAAGTTTAGTACGGCCAAACTTTTGGCCTTCCTATCAAGGCCTGGACTTAGGCCTTCATCTGGCCTCCCTCAAGGTTCATATTTCTGCCTTGTCGGTATGGTTTAAGAGAAAAATTGCAACTCTGCCCGATGTTCATACCTTCACTCAGGGTGTGTTGCGCATTCAGTCTCCTTATGTCCCACCTGTAGGCCCTTGGGATTTGTCTGTGGTTTTGGAGGCCTTGCAAGAGTCTCCTTTTGACCCTCTTGCATCTGTGGCTTTTAATTGGCTTTCCCTTAAGGTCTTGTTTCTACTAGCGCTTGCTTCTGCTAGATGTGTTTCAGACTTGGGTGCCTTATCCTGTAGGTCCCACTATCTGATTTTTTCACAGTGATCAGGCAGTTCTTACAATGCGCCCTTGTTATCTACCTAAGGTGGCGTCTTCCTTCCACCTTAACCAGGAGATTGTGGTTCCTGCCTTTAATTCTCCTGAGTTGTCTTCCAAGGAGTGGTCTTTGGATGTGGTACGGGCTCTCCGTATCTATGTGAAGAGAATTGCTACCATTAAGGCCCATAATACTTGGTCCGTTGGACCTTCTTGGGTGGCCCGCCATGGTGTGACCCTTGAACGATTGTGCAGGGCGGCTACGTGGTCCTTAGTGAACACATTCATAAGGTTCTATGCCTTCGATACTTCCGCCTCCCGGGATGCTTCCTTTGGACGCAGGGTTTTTGTACCTACTACAGTCGTCCCCTCCCATAAGGAACTGCTTTAGGACATCCCCGATGTTATTCCCTGTGGAGCCCATTGTACCCCGCAGCAGAAAATGAGATTTATGGTAAGAACTTTCCTTTGTTAAATCTCTTTCTGCGAGGTACACTGGGCTCCACAGGGCGCCCACCCTGACACACTTAGCTTCTTTGGGTTGGTATGGCATTAGCCGCTGACACCCTCTCCTGTCGTGAGTGTGTGGTGTATGTGGCTACTAACAATTGTCATCTCTTTTACCTGCTACGGCATGGGACTGGTTAACAAAAACTGAGCTCCTGTGCACGGAGGCGGGGTTATAGAGGAGGCGGCGCTATGAATCTTGGGAAGAAGATCAAAGTTTTGAGCCTGTCGGTGCCTCGAATCAAGATCCTACTCTACACCCCCTGATGTTATTCCTTGTGGAGCCCAGTGTACCTCGCAGAAAGAGATTTAACAAAGGTAAGTTCTTACCATAAATCTCGGGGGGGGGGTTTTCATTATTTTTTTCTAAGTGTACATGACCACACCTCCTGTGATTGAGCCACGCCCCTTGAAAAGTACCTGGGCCCAGCCCGGCTCTTGACTGCCCTGACAACTGGAACCATACTACAGCAGCTGCTGCTCTCCTGGCTCACTGAGCCAGAAGTGCGCGGCTGCCAGCCTGAAGTCAGTGTGAGCCAGCCCTGCCAAAGAGGCTAAGGGACTGGCCAACCGGTAATCTCACCAGATATCCTAGTGGCCCAATCTGCCCCTGGTGGGGAGACTGTGCACTGTAGTTTGGGGATGTAGAACAGTGATATAGTTTGGGGAGGTTGTGCAGTAATATAGTGCTGGGATGTAGTATGGGGAGGTAGCGTAGTGAAATACTGAGCGGGTGTAGCATAGTTATGCAGTGTGACTATGTAGTTCAGTGATTTAGTGCAGGTATGTAGTGTGGGTAGGTAGCATAGTGATATATATAAGGACTGATCAGAGTCGGCCATAGGCATAGGCAAACTAGGCAATTGCCTAGGGCATTTGATATGCCTAGGGGCATCAGCAGCTTCTGCTGATTAAAATGATATGCGGCATGCCTATATTCTGTGTGTAGCATTTCATATGCAGATACAGCCACAGTCTCACACAGTATATAGGCATGCTGCATATCATTTTAATCAGCAGAAGCGGCTTGTGCATCCTAGCCACATAGCAATGCAAATAAGATGTATTTTCATAAAAAAGGGGCCCAACATTAGCATTGAAGCAAGAATTATGAGGACACATCTGTATCCAAGCAGAGGCAGAGGTCACAGTGTTAGCGGCAGTGTGAGTGCTGTGTGCATGTGAGTTGGTTGGTTGTGCAGTAGTGTTTGGAATATGTGTAAGGAGCATTATGTGTTTCATGTAAAAATGCATTAATAATGTGCAACATATGTGTAAGGGGCACTATGTGTGTCTTTATGTGTATAGGGGCACTAATAATGTGCAGCAAATGTGTAGGGGGCACAATGTGTGTCATTATGTGTATAAGGGCATTAATAATGTGCGGCATATGTGTAAGGGACATTATGTGTAAAAGGGCATTGATAAAGGTTGTCATAATGTGTAAGGCGCATTATGTTTATAAGGACATTAATAATGTGTCTCATATGTGTAAGGGGCATTACTGTGTAGAATTATGTGTATAAATGCATTACTAATGTGTGGCATTATGTGTATAAGGTGCTCTACTATGCGGCGTTGCATATAGAAAGAGCACTACTGTGTCGTCTAATTAGATAAAGAGCAATATGGTGTGGTGTAATATGAATAAGGAACAATTCAGTGTGATGTAATGTGAATAAGGGGCTCTACTGTGAGGAGTAACGTTTATAAGGTAAAGTGATACTACTGTGGGATGTAATGTGAATTATGGACACTATCGCATGATCAAATGTGAATAAAGTTGCAGTACTGTGTGGCGTAATTTGAATTGGGGTTACTATTGTGTGACCATTCCCCTTGCCAGCAAAAACACACCCCTTTTTGGGCTGTGTGCCAAATGTGCGAACTGTTCCTATTTACAATATAGGGGGTACAAACACCAAAATAAAGACTGCTATGGGTGAGGGGTGATGGTGCTGGGAAAGAGGTGCAAGGTCAGAGGCGGAACCAGCGGTGGTGCTAGGGGGCACAAGCCAAAATCTTGCCTAGGGCATCATATTGGTTAGGGCTGGCTCTGGGACTGATTCAGAGGTGTGCTGTGGTGGCATTGGACGCAAGCGGTTGTTCTTTTCAGTCTACAAATGCATCTTAGTCATACTATCCATGCCTCTTAATGGTAACCACACAAACTTGCAGATTGAAATTGCATGCAATTGAGGGAGGGGGCCCCAAATCGATATCTTGCTTAGGGTCCCATGAGGTCTAACTCTAGCTCTTGGTGGACCTCTTGCACCAAGGATAGGGCTGTTGGCTTTGTGTGGTGATAATGATAAAGACTATGGCGGTCATTCCGAGTTGATCGCTCGCTGCCGATTTTCATAGAGCAGCGATCAGGTAAAAAATGGCAAAACTGCGCATGCGTACGCACCGCAATGCGCAGGCATGTCGCACGGGTACAAAGCAGTTCGTTGCTGAGCGATGGATTTAACGAAGAATCCATTCGCACAGCCGATCGCAAGGAGATTGACAGGAAGGAAGGCGTTTATGGGTGTCAACTGACCGTTTTCTGGGAGTGGTTGAAAAAACGCAGGCGTGTCCAAGCATTTGCACGGCGGGTGTCTGACGTCAATTCTGGACACGAAGAGGCTGAAGTTATCGCAAGGGCTGAGTAAGTCTGGACCTCCTCTGAAACTGCACAAAATGTTTTTGCAGAGCTCGGCTACAAAGGCGTTCACACACTTGCAAAGCGAAAATACACTCCCCCGTGGGCAGCGACTATGCATTTGCACGGCTGCTAAAAGTTGCTAGTGAGCGATCAACTCGGAATGACCCCCTATGAAACTAAGTGAACGGTGTGTGTAAAGTAAAAAAAACTCTGCATAAAATGCATAAAATTCTGCAGTTAGATAAGCACATGTACCTCCATACACACAGACCCTCATTCCGAGTTGATCGCTAGCCGCTTTCGTTTGCAGCGTGGCGATTAGTTGAAAAAGCGGCACTTTTGCACATGCGTACGGGCCGCAGTACGCACGCGCGAAGTATTTTCACACAAAACTATGCAGTTTTACACAAGCTCTAGTGACGCTCTTCAGTCGCACTGTTGATCGTTGTGTGATTGACAGGAAGTGGGTGTTTCTGGGCGAAAACTGACCGTTTTCAGGGAGTGTGCTGAAAAACGCAGGCGTGTCAGGGTAAAACGCAGGAGTGGCTGGGGAAACGGGGGGAGTGGCTGGCCGAACGCAGGGCGTGTTTGTGACATCAAAGCAGGAACTAAACTGACTGAGGTGATCGCAAGGTAGGAGTAAGTTTCGAGCAGCTCAGAAACTGCATGAAAATTTTTACGCACAGTTCTGCTAACCTTTCGTTCGCACTTCTGCTAAGCTAAGATACACTCCCAGAGGGCGGCGGCCTAGCGTGTGCACTGCTGTTAAAAGCAGCTAGCGAGCGATCAACTCGGAATGAGGGCCCCAGTGCAAATGCATTTATGGCTGACTTGCTTGCAACTCTGAATAGGCCCTATAATTGCAGTAAGCTGGAAGGCAGAGGGTGTAACTTAAAATACGTTTACAAGACGCATCATATGCAGGTATTAAGAGATTGCCATTTTGTGTCTCTGAGTTATTGCCTATCTCTAATTAAAGGTGAGCACACCTACATTCTATTTCTTAAGATGGGCATACACTATACGATTATCTGGCAGATTATCTTTCAGATCTGGCTGGTTGGAATGAAAATCTGGTAATGGATGAGAGCAAATGACAATTGACCATTTGCTCGCCAAGCACTGGAAAATGGACAAACCTGTTGTTCAGACAAATTGGTTAAATCACAACTTTGCATGAACAGTATTTTTTGTCCATTTTCCATTTTTCAGAAGACGCATGCCAACACAAAGGTAATCATTCCTCAATTTGCACCACAAGTCGCAGTAAAGCGACAAAGTCCCCAAACACATTCAGATCTGCTGGTTCATCTGTTCTGTTTCTTGCCCCTGGGCACTGTCAGTCAGCTGGTGAAGACCACATAAAATCACTGCCTGCATCCAGGCTATTCCAAAACCTGCCCCTACCATGGCTGAGAGCAGGAAGTGAGTGCTGCAGGTAACTTGGTGGCTTTTATTAGCATTCTGATAGGTTATGTCTTAATTATAATGGTTTTCACATATTGCTTTTTGGAAGTGTTGCATTGAGGTGCGATTTTTGTACGACTCTGGTGGGGCTTTGGATGGGTCTTAGGTAGGGTAGGTAGGGATGAGCGGGTTCAGTTGTGCTGTACCCCAGTGTACTATACAATTTTTATTTTATTTTCATAAGTACTGTGACACTGCCGGTCAAACCACAGTATATTATTTCCTACTCATAAATGCATTTTGCAAAACTGTCGGTGTAATCAACCTCAGTGTGTAATTATTATATATATTTCTGATTAATTTGTGCAACACTGTAACCGCTGGTGTGTGATGTAAAAAATACTTCTACATATTTTTTACTCATTTGTGCGACACTGTAATCGCAGTGTGTGATATAAAAAATAATATATATATATATCTTGAGTTAAATTAATATTTTGTGCTGTGTTATCCCAGTATACATCCAGGGACTGCAGCTGCTCCATCCATCTAGGGGTGTTCTGTCAGTCCACCCAAAATGTAAGACTTTTCTTTAATATCTTGTGCTGTATTCTCCCAGAATGCATCCAGGCATGCTCCGTCCATTTCAGGGTGTGGTGTCTGCAGGGCCGGTTCTACACCTTGTGACGCCCAGTGCAAAATTTTCCACTGGCGCCCCCCCCCCCCCCCCCCCCACCTCTGCAGTAAAACAATAGTGTGCGCTGGAAATTGGGGCGTGGCTTCATAGGGGAGGGGCGTGGCCACAGTTATGCCCCCAGATATGCCCCAAGTAGTTGTGCCCCCCAGTTGATTTGCCCCCAGTAGATTTGCCCCCTGTAGCTGTGCTCCCAGTAGCTATGCCCCCAGTAGTTGTGCTCCCTGTTGCTTTGCCCCCAATAGTTGTGCCCCCTGTTGCTTTGCCCCAGTAGTTGTGCCCTCTGTTGCTTTGCCCCCAGTAGATTTGCCTTAGTAGTTGTGTCCTCTGTTGCTTTGCCCCCAATAGTTGTGCCCTCTGCTGCTGTGCCCCCTGTTGCTGTGCCCTCTGCTGCTGTGCCCCCAATAGTTGTGCCCTCTGCTGCTGTGCCCCCAATAGTTGTGCCCCCTGCTGCTGTGCCTCCTGTTGCTGTGCCCCCAATAGTTGTGCCCTCTGCTGCTGTGCCGCCTGTTGTGCCCTCTGCTGCTGTGCCCCCTGTTGTGGCCTCTGCTGCTGTGCCTCCTGTTGTGCCCTCTGCTGCTGTGCCTCCTGTTGTGCCCTCTGCTGCTGTGCCTCCTGTTGCTGTGCCCCCTGTTGTGCCCTCTGCTGCTGTGCCCCCTGTTGCTGTGCCCTCTGCTGCTGTTCCCCGTTTGCCCTCTGCTGTTGTGCCTCCTGTTGCTGTGCCCCCAGTGAAACACACACAAAAAATAAGAATTTACTTACCGATAATTCTATTTCTCATAGTCCGTAGTGGATGCTGGGACTCCGTCAGGACCATGGGGAATAGCGGCTCCGCAGGAGACAGGGCACATCTAAATAAAGCTTTTAGGATCACATGGTGCGTACTGGCTCCTCCCCCTATGACCCTCCTCCAAGCCTCAGTTAGGTACTGTGCCCGGACGAGCGTACACAATAAGGAAGGATCTTGAATCCCGGGTAAGACTCATACCAGCCACACCAATCACACCGTACAACTTGTGATCTGAATCCAGTTAACAGTATGATAACAAAAAACGAAGTAGCCTCTGAAAAGATGGCTCACAACAATAGTAATAACCCGATCTTTGTAACAATAACTATGTACAAGTATTGCAGACAATCCGCACTTGGGATGGGCGCCCAGCATCCACTACGGACTATGAGAAATAGAATTATCGGTAAGTAAATTCTTATTTTCTCTAACGTCCTAGTGGATGCTGGGACTCCGTCAGGACCATGGGGATTATACCAAAGCTCCCAAACGGGCGGGAGAGTGCGGATGACTCTGCAGCACGGAATGAGAGAACTCCAGGTCCTCCTTAGCCAGAGTATCAAATTTGTAAAATTTTACAAACGTGTTCTCCCCTGACCACGTAGCTGCTCGGCAAAGTTGTAATGCCGAGACCCCTCGGGCAGCCGCCCAAGATGAGCCCACTTTCCTTGTGGAGTGGGCCTTTACAGATTTAGGCTGTGGCAGGCCTGCCACAGAATGTGCAAGTTGGATTGTGCTACAGATCCAACGTGCAATCGTCTGTTTAGACGCAGGAGCACCCATCTTGTTGGGTGCATACAATATAAACAACGAGTCAGATTTTCTGACTCCAGCTGTCCTTGAAATATATATTTTTAATGCTCTGACAACGTCCAGTAACTTGGAGTCCTCCAAGTCGCTAGTAGCCGCAGGCACCACAATAGGCTGGTTCAAGTGAAAAGCCGAAACCACCTTAGGGAGAAAATGAGGACGTGTCCGCAGTTCTGCCCTGTCCGAATGGAAAATCAGATATGGGCTTTTGTATGATAAAGCCGCCAACTCTGAAACTCTCCTGGCTGAAGCCAGGGCCAATAGCATGGTTACCTTCCATGTAAGGTATTTTAAATCTACCGATTTTAGAGGCTCAAACCAATGAGATTTGAGAAAATTCAAAACTACGTTCAAATCCCATGGTGCCACTGGAGGCACTATTGGGGGTTGTATATGTAGTACACCTTTGACAAAAGTTTGTACTTCAGGCACTGATGCCAATTCCTTCTGGAAGAAGATTGATAAGGCCGAAATTTGAACTTTAATGGACCCCAATTTTAGGCCCATAGACAATCCTGCTTGCAGGAAATGTAAGAATCGACCCAATTGAAATTCTTCCGTTGGAGCCTTCTTGGCCTCACACCACGCAACATATTTTCGCCAAATGCGGTGATAATGTTGTACAGTCACTTCCTTTCTAGCCTTAATCAAGGTAGGAATAACTTCCTCTGGAATGCCCTTTTCTTTTAGAATCCGGCGTTCAACCGCCATGCCGTCAAACGCAGACGCGGTAAGTCTTGGAACATACAAGGTCCCTGCTGAAGCAGATCCCTTCTTAGAGGTAGAGGCCATGGATCCTCCGTGAGCATCTCTTGAAGTTCCGGATACCACGTTCTTCTTGGCCAGTCCGGAGCCACCAGTATTGTTCTTACTCCTCTTTTCCGTAAAATTCTCAGTACCTTTGGTATGAGAGGCAGAGGAGGGAACACATACACTGACTGGTACACCCACGGTGTTACCAGAGCGTCCACAGCTATTGCCTGAGGGTCTCTTGACCTGGCGCAATATCTGTCCAATTTTTTGTTGAGGCGAGACGCCATCATGTCCACCTTTGGTCTTTCCCAACGGTTCACAATCATGTGGAAGACTTCTGGATGAAGTCCCCACTCTCCCGGGTGAAGGTCGTGTCTGCTGAGGAAGTCTGCTTCCCAGTTGTCCACTCCCGGGATGAACACTGCTGACAGTGCTATGACATGATTCTCCGCCCAGCGCAGAATCCTTGCAGCTTCTGTCATTGCTCTTCTGCTTCTCGTGCCGCCTTGTCGGTTTACGTGGGCGACTGCCGTGATGTTGTCCGACTGGATCAACACCGGCTGACCCTGAAGCAGCGATTTTGCCAGGCTTAGAGCATTGTAGATCGCTCTTAGCTCCAGTATATTTATGTGAAGGGAAGTCTCCAGGTTTGACCACACGCCCTGGAAGTTTCTTCCCTGTGTGACTGCTCCCCAGCCTCGTAGGCTGGCATCTGTAGTCACCAGGACCCAGTCCTGTATGCCGAATCTGCGGCCCTCTAACAGATGGGCACTCTGCAACCACCACAGGAGAGACAACCTTGTTCTTGGTGACAGTGTTATCCGCTGATGCATGTGCAGATGCGATCCGGACCATTTGTCCAGCAGATCCCACTGAAATGTCCGTGCATGGAATCTGCCGAATGGAATCGCTTCGTAAGAAGCCACCATCTTTCCCAGGACTCTTGTGCATTGATGTACTGACACAGTTCCTGGTTTTAGGAGGTTCCTGACAAGTTCGGATAACTCCCTTGCTTTCTCCTCCGGGAGAAACACCTTTTTCTGAACCGTGTCCAGAATCATTCCCAGGAACAGCAGACGAGTTGTCGGGGTCAATTGAGATTTTGGAAGATTCAGAATCCACCCGTGTTGCTGAAGCACTACCTGGGTTAGTGCTACACAGACTTCCAGCTGTTCTCTGGACTTTGCCCTTATCAGGAGATCGTCCAAGTAAGGGATAATTAATACGCCTTTTCTTCGTAGAAGAACCATCATTTCGGTCATTACCTTGGTAAAGACCCGAGGGGCCGTGGACAAACCAAACGGCAGCGTTTGAAACTGATAATGACAGTCTTGTATCACGAACCTGAGATACCCTTGGTGTGAGGGGTAAATTGGGACATGCAGATAAGCATCTTTTATGTCCAGGGACACCATGAAGTCCCCTTCTTCCAGATTCGCTATCACTGCTCTGAGTGACTCCATCTTGAACTTGAATTTCTGTATGTACAGGTTCAAGGATTTCAGGTTTAGAATAGGTCTTACCGAACCGTCCGGCTTCGGTACCACAAATAGTGTGGAATAATACCCCTTTCCCTGTTGTAGGAGGGGTACCTTGACTATCACCTGCTGAGAATACAGCTTGTGAATGGCTTCCAAAACCGACGTCCTTTCTGAGGGAGACGTTGGTAAAGCAGACTTTAGGAACCGGCGAGGGGGAGACCTTTCGAACTCCAACATGTAACCCTGAGATATTATCTGCAGGATCCACGGGTCCACTTGTGAGCGAGCCCACTGATTGCTGAAAATCTTGAGTCGACCCCCCACCGCTCCTGAGTCCGCTTGTAAAGCCCCAGCGTCATGCTGATGGCTTTGTAGAACCCGGGGCGGGCTTCTGGTCCTGGGCAGGGGCTGCTTGCTGCCCTCTCTTACCATTTCCTCTGCCTCGCGGCAGATAAGACTGTCCTTTTGGTCGCTTGTTTTTATAGGAGCGAAAGGACTGCGGCTGAAAAGACGGTGTCTTTTTCTGTTGGGAGGGGGTCTGAGGTAAAAAAGTGGATTTGCCGGCAGTTGCCGTGGCCACCAGGTCCGAAAGACCGACCCCAAATAATTCCTCTCCTTTATATGGCAATACTTCCATATGCCTTTTGGAATCCGCATCACCTGACCACTGTCGCGTCCATAAACTTCTTCTGGCAGATATGGACATCGCGCTTACTCTTGATGCTAGAGTACAAATATCCCTCTGAGCATCTCGCATATAAAGAAAAGCATCCTTTAATTGCTCTAGAGTCAATAAAATACTGTCCCTATCCAGGGTATCAATATTTTCAGTCAGAGAATCCAACCACACTACCCCAGCACTGCACATCCAGGCTGAGGCTACTGCCGGTCGCAGTATAACACCAGTATGTGTGTATATACTCTTCAGTGTAGTTTCCAGCCTCCTATCTGCTGGATCCTTGAGGGCGGCCGTATCAGGAGACGGCAACGCCACTTGCTTTGATAAACGTGTGAGCGCCTTATCCACCCTAGGGGGTGTTTCCCAGCGCGCCCTAACCTCTGGTGGGAAAGGGTATAATGCCAATAACTTCTTGGAAATTAGCAGTTTTCTATCTGGGTTAACCCACGCTTCGTCACACACGTCATTCAATTCCTCTGATTCTGGAAAAGCTACAGGTAGTTTTTTCACCCCCCACATAATACCCCTTTTTGAGGTACCAGCAGTATCAGAGATCTGCAAAGCCTCCTTCATTGCCGTGATCATATAACGTGTGGCCCTATTGGAAAATACGTTTGTTTCTTCACCGTCGCGTAATTCCATAACTAAAGCCATCCATTCCGGTGTCGACTCCCTAGGGGGTGACATCACCATTACCGGCAATTGCTCTGCCTCCACACCAACATCGTCCTCATACATGTCGACACACACGTACCGACACACAGCAGCCACACAGGGAATGCTCTAATCGAAGACAGGACCCTCTTAGCCCTTTGGGGAGACAGAGGGAGAGTTTGCCAGCACACACCAAAAACGCTATAAATGTATATAAACAACCCTAGAAGGTGTTGTTTTTGATATAAGCGCTTTTAATATATCAATATCGCCAAATTATGCCCCCCTTCTCTTTGTTACCCTGTTTCTGTAGTGCAGTGCAGGGGAGAGTCCTGGGAGTCTTCCTCACCAGCGGAGCTGAGCAGGAAAATGGCGCTGAGTGCTGAGGAGAATAAGCTCCGCCCCTTTTTCGGCGGGCTTTTCTCCCGGGTTTTAAGAAAACTGGCCTGGGTTAAATACATACATATAGCCTTAATGGCTATATGTGATGTATTTATTTTGCCACTAAAGGTATTTAATATTGCTGCCCAGGGCGCCCCCAGCAGCGCCCTGCACCCTCCGTGACTGAATCAGTGAGACGTGTAGCAACAATGGCGCACAGCTGCAGTGCTGTGCGCTACCTTCATGAAGACTGAGGAGTCTTCTGCCGCCTGCTTTCCGGACCTCCGTCTTCAGCGTCTGTAAGGGGGATCGGCGGCGCGGCTCCGGGACGAACCCCAGGAGGACCTGTGTTCCGACTCCCTCTGGAGCTAAGTGTCCAGTAGCCTAAGACTCCAATCCATCCTGCACGCAGGTGAGTTGGAAATCTCTCCCCTAAGTCCCTCGATGCAGTGATCCTGTTGCCAGCAGGATTCACTGAGATTTAAACCTAAAAAAACTTTTTCTAAGCAGCTCTTTAGGAGAGCCACCTAGATTGCACCCTTCTCGGACGGGCACAAAAACCTAACTGAGGCTTGGAGGAGGGTCATAGGGGGAGGAGCCAGTACGCACCATGTGATCCTAAAAGCTTTATTTAGATGTGCCCTGTCTCCTGCGGAGCCCGCTATTCCCCATGGTCCTGACGGAGTCCCAGCATCCACTAGGACGTTAGAGAAATAAAAAAAATACTTACCACTGCCCCGCTCTTGACCGCTGCTGCTGCTCCGTCTGGCCGCCGCGGCTCCTCTCTATGGGAGAGACATCATGACGTCTCTCCCATAGCAGCGCCGCACAGACACTAGAGGTCAATACTGACCTCTAGTGTCTGTCGCTGGAGCCGGCTGCAGCGGACGCCCACACAGCCCACGGCGTCTGCTGCAGCCGGGGGAGCGGGGTGAGGGCAGGCGGTGATGCCTGCGGGGTGACTGCGGCCGCGCCCCCAGGCCGCAGCGCCCCGGGCGAAGGCACTGCTTGCCGGCACCAAGAACCACTCCTGGGTGTCTGTAGCTCATATTCTTATTTTAACTTATTGTTCTATTAGATACATTTAAATTAAATTAATATAAATAAACTCTCCACAATCATATAGTGAACTTTCTACATATCGAAGATATATTTGAGGAAACGAAGAATTTGATTCTAAGTAAATGTAATTAAATACATTAAATTAAAATAAATTGAAATAAAAATAAATGTAATTAAATCTAAAATATTGTCTTTTTTATTCTTCTTTGCCTTAATCATCTTTTTGTGAACTGAAATCTTGAGCCTTGCCTAATGCACCTTCTTTTAAATACATTTTTTTTATATATATATTTTGTCCTCCCAGTATATACATCCAAGGACTGCTGCTGCTCCGTCCAGCTACCTCGGTACAACCTTTTGGCCTAAACTGGATAGTGAGCTGTGAGGTGTTCAGAATAGTCTGGAAATGAGTGGAAATAAATGTTATTGAGGATAATAATACTGTAGGAACAAAAACAGCCCCAAATTCTGTTATTTTAGCTGTATTTATTATTTAAAAAAAAAAAACAGGTCCAAAACCCGCAAGGGTGGTTTTGGCAAAACCATTCCAGATCCAAAACACGAATGAAATCCAGATCCAAAACCAATACACAAAACCTAAAAAATGGCCCGGTACACACCCTTAGTCTTTGGGTTAAAAGTGGTTCTCACATGTCAACATGCTAAAAGAAAAAAAACTGCATTTATTTTGTGCATTGAAGTGCAGATTTTTTACGCAATTTTAGGTGCAAATTCGGGTGTGGTATGTAAGGACGATGGTAAGTAGGTCGACAATGTTTAGGCCGGCCACTATTGGTCAACAGTAAGTAGGTTGATAGGGATGCTAGGTCGGCAGGGTCTTTAGGTCGACATGGTGTAGGTCGACAGGTCAAAAGGTCAACATGAGTTTTTAATGGGTTTTTTGCGTCGTTTTCTCCATACAGTGACTGGGAACACCAATTACTGCACCATGTCCTCTCGCATGGCTCGCTTCGCTCGCCATGCTTCGGGCAAGGTGCCTCGCTGCACTTGGCACAGGTTACTATTCCCAATCGTAGTCCACGTGGATTGTTAAGCATGAAAAAGTTTAAAAAAATAAAAAAAATGTGAAAAACTCATGTCGACCTTTTGACCTGTTGACCTAGAACATGTCAACCTAAAGACCCTGTCGACCTAGTTACTGTCGACCTAGAGACCGGATCCCGCAAATTCATACACATTTGCAAAGACAAATCTTAGCAAATTTGCAAATTCCGCTGATATTTTGATGATGTTTGTACCAATGGTGATTTGTCGTGAATTGGAGTGCAAAGGCGCATTTGACATGCGACTTCCATGCTAAATAATCCTTAATAAATATGTGATTTGGTAAATAGTGTCTTTTTCACAAAAAATGGCCACAGTCTACCATAAGTAAGTTTCCCCTAGTTTGCTTTGTCTTTAACCTGCACATATATATGAATTCAATATTTTTCTTTGTTCTACTAAAATAGTGCCATTGAGCTAATAGATACCTTTAATGAATAATAGTAAGAGGACATTTGGACTTCACTATTACTTGTTTAAATTTTGTGTGTTGGGATATTCTGTTACACTGTTGGAAATGTTTGGCTAGAAGTGCAAGAGGCATCCCAATACTGTCCAGTGACTGGTTTCAACCACCTTTGAAGATGTGTGAAAAAGAAGCCCTACTCCACCCTTTCAACCTGGGGCGGTTTAATATATGAGTGGGAACATCTGTAGGCTCCATGCAGTCTCCCTCTTCTCTGGAAGCGCACTAAGCGCAATTGAATCTAACTTTGTGCCAGAGTCTACTGCACATGTGCAGGTCTCTGGGAACATGGCACCCACACCTTGTTCTCAGGGATTCCTCTCCTGGGCATGCACAAATCACCAGGAAAATGGCCACGGCACCATTTTCCTGGTGATTTCTGCTGCTCTGCAGCTCCAGCCAACACAGGACTGCAGAGATGGCAGAGAAGTAAGAATAATTATATGAGTGCAGGGTGTGCGGTGTGGGCCTCCCTGGACTGAAGGGCCATATGCACTGCACACACTGCACCCATTATACTGTAGATATGCCAATGCTTTCCAACTCCAGTTATCTTAAAAAGGTCTATGTTTCTTTAAAGAGAAAATAATATAGTGTATCAAAAATGATAAGATTATTGAGTTAAGTGACTTTACTTTCTGTATTGGTAAAAAAAACAAAAACACATAACAGTCCTTCACTTTCTATTTTTCACGAACATTCTCAGGGGGAGATATATCAAACTGTGGAGAAAGATAAACTACCAACCAATCACCTGCTAGTTGTTATTATTCAAATACAGCCTGTAAAATGACAGAAGCTGATTGGCTGTTACTTTGTCTCTCTCTGATTTTTTATACAAAGTGACAGAACACAGACCATTTCCCTGACAGAATTATTCAGCCACAACTTGTGCAGGTTTAATTTTACATCATGTAGAAAAAAAATTTCACAAATCACACAATTACCACAAGACCATGTCAATTTTTTGTAACTTTTATTGAACACAAGTATTTTGACAGAATGCAAAGTTCTCCGTTAGTATTCAGTATTTACAGCAGTGAGAATGGGAATAAAGTTGGTAGTCAATGATTCCCTTGGTAAAAAGTTTTGTAACAAGAGAAGGCCCCAAGAAGTAGGGAATGTTGGGTAGGGATGTCAATGGAGGCATTTGAACTGCAACAAGTAGGCCCTTTGCAAAACTTGGGCCTAGTCTAAGTGTCATACTGTATTACAAATAATTTCAACTTAACTCTCAAAATTAAGCTTTGTGTGACATAAAAACAAAATAACACTTGACTAACCACATGTGAGCTTACTTTCCTCTTTAGTTTCAAAGATATACAGGGGGAGATGTATCAAACCTTTAAGATAAATAAAGTACCATCCAATGAGCTCCTGTCATTTTTCAAACACAGCCTGTAACATGACAGCAGCTGATTGGTAACACTTTATCTCTCTCCAAGGTTTGAAACATCTCCTCCATAGTGCCCAAACATTAGAATTATATACATGTATCAATACATGACATGCGTGTAGATATATCTTACGAGACATAACCTGGTCCCTATATTAAGAAAATGTCAAAAAGCCAATTATAGTACTAAGACTGTCTCATTGCTTATTTTTGAAATGTTGTTTGAGTTATTTTCTGAACTTGTATACATAATCATTGGCCGATATAGTTTATAGAAAATTAGTCCAGCCTTATGAGATAACAATCTGTTTTACTAATTTACTTCCTTTAGGTCAGGAGTAAACTATATCTTACTCTGCAGATGCTGCTGAACTACAAATCACAGCAAGCATTGCAAGACATACACATGAGAATCATGTGGATAACTAGCTGTTGTCAAATGCAAATCCCATACTGAAAATCATAATTTCAAGGATAGCTTGGGAGTCCCATGTTCCAAATCAGAAATAGGTAGTTGAAATGATTGGAAAGGAAGTGGTCCAATCACATTCATCTAATGGAAGCAGCCAATGTACTGTATGTGCTATTTAGGAGATTACAGTTTATCATGTTAGGAATAAGGGATAACACCGAGGTATGAGGAACTTCGTATGTTGTCACTACTGTAGTTCCCAGTGAATTGACAGGCTAACTAGTCATGCAACAAAGGTACTGCTCCTATTGTGTGTAGGTGATAGCACAACTTTAAATATATGGTTAAAACTATGACTTTCCAGGAACAAAGGAAGCTATTAAGCCAGGTATATCTAAAGCACTAGCTTCTGTTAAGTCAAAATGCCTTTAAAATCATTACATACCAATGCATTTCACTAAGGGCGGTATTCAATTCTTTTCACCCCCTTCCACACCTGTTCTGTTTCTGCTGATGGGCGTTGTGTAATCATTTCAGCTCACTACCCCCGGGGTAGCGAGGGCGCCCAACCCTTTACGCAGCTAAACCTAATTAGTATGGACGCGATATGCGCGATAACGGGGATCACTTTAGAAAGGAGATTGGGCGTGATACATCATTTGAATACCGCCCTAAATGTTACGCAAATCCCTCCATTTCCATCCCTAAGTAGCATTAGCGAAAAACGCAAAAGGGAGAAAAACAAACAGTAATAAACACTTAGCAATGTGACAAGACCATTTTTTTTTTCACAGTTTGAATTTACTGAGCGATGTTCACTGTCCAGATGCAATCATTAAAAAAAACAAAAAAAACATAATAATTAAAAATAAAGACAATTACTATCTCATTTTAACCAAATGTTCATTCACTGTTAAAGGCATGGAAACACACTGTAGCAGAACTTTGTCATCATGACATAATCTGAGGAACCGTATGAAGGATTCGCCAGGATTTGTGATTGTAAAAATCTTCTAGATTGTAATTCCCACTATTGTTCCATCACCAGAGCTATATGTTTTTGATGTTTTTTATTTTTTTTATTTCTGATACTATGACAAAAAACACATTTCACACTAATATTCACGCGTTTACTGTGCACAAGCTGACAGCAAAATGGGGAAAGGGTTTTTACTGGTTTTTTTATTATTTTAATACAAATTGTTGATTTTTAATCTTATTTTATTCCCTTACCAAAGATAGAATGAAACAAAGTAAAAGTACATAGTATCAATCAAACATACCCAAATAGTTTTATAGTATGAAAAGGGAGGTGTGTTTGAAATGGTCTTTATATCCTGGCAAAAGTAACAAAAACTAGAAAAACGGAAATAATTCACATTTCAAGTTTATAGGACTATAGTTGGGAGCTGGCATTAAATCAAAGGATTTTGGCATTTAGTCATTATGGCCAATGCATAAGTTATTTTGCAATGATTACTGCATTATCGAGAACAAATAGGGAGGCGCGCGTCACTGTTATAACAGTTTAAGGCCTTCGTGTATTTCCACGCACATCTCTCATACACAAAGGTGTCCATGCAAAGATTTTCTCACATCTTATAGAACAAAATAAAATCTTCACTCAGACCAAGTGTAGAAAACATACATAATATTTAAGATTTCCTTCAACTTCTGGGTTTATGGTAGAGAAGTGCGGTTCGGTTGTCCAGAAATCTGAATCTATACATTTTGTAGATTTAAACGGAACCAAAATCCAGTCTGGATCTCCCATGGAGATCCGATCCAAACAGAGTACCAGTTTGGATCTTCTTGTGGTTTGAAATTCAGATTTTAAATCCAAATTTTGGGTTTTGGATCCATACTTTTAGCTGTTTTTATCAATGACTATCGATTTTTAACCAAACTTAAAACCGAATTCGAAACCAAAACACTTGAGGGTGTTTACGGTACAATTGCTGTATTTCTGTACAGCTGTTTGAGAGTCAATGCTGGGTAACATTTGTTAAAGCAGTCAGCATCAATAAGAGGTTAACATACTGTAAATATTCAATATAGAGGATTTTGTGTGGAAAAGAATCCTAAACTTCACAAGCTATGATGTAGTTAATATTACTTCAGAATGCTTTTCTGGTGATTCATTGCAGGCACCTAATATTAACTAGGATACTCAGTTAGGCTACAGACTATATTGTCTTGAGGATAATCATGATAAGGAAAGATTATGAAGTCGTAGCATTGTACTGTACATTGAAACAGCCACAGTGGACCTTTTGTGCACTACATTAGTTGCAAGAGATGTTAAATGTACACAGTGAATAGCCTAGTCTTAATAAACCAATTCCAATATTTAGATGTATTCCATGGGCTTGCTGAGAAATGTAGGTGACATTATTGCATCCTGTTGACCTGCTTTTCTTTGCCACCAAAGAAAGCTAAGGTAGTGTATGACACAATACTGAATGTTGCAATCCTTTGTCTAAGTGCAGTTTCCCAACAGTTTTGTAATGTGCACTCCCTTACAATGGTGTATATTTAACAAGTACCCTTAGACATATCGTTTTAAGCGGGAACTTCAATTGGTTTTTCATACCAGATCTCCCGTCTTAAGTGACATGCAGTATTCAATTGTTTGTGCCAGAGGGTGTGAGTAACTGTGTGCCCATTATCACACATGTCACACCCATAAGGATCGGGTACTTGCGAACATCGGACGAAACAATTGAATAATTCCTGTCAGATGGCTATTACTTACAAGTGCCCAAAAAACAACCCCCCCCCTAAACCTCCCCTTTTAGTTCTCTTACCAGTACCATGACATTTTTTTTGTATTTTAGTTTTACAGGTGATTGCTCCCCTTTACCTTTATTAAGTACCCCTGCGTGCACACATGTCTCACATGTTGAGAGTCCCTGGTCAAAAATATTTTAAGGTAACAATGCAAAACAATCTGGACTTAAAGCAGTATTCTTCTAGATGACTGTGTTGTTTGTTTAACTGTGTAATAATAAGACTTTTTCACTTATAAAACAAAACCAGTCAGGATCCATTTTCCCCTCAAAACATCTCATTGCAAAGTATGCATGCTAATAATGTATTATATATATATTTATATTATTCAGGTCTACTAAAAAAAAACCTCTTGAAAATAAAATGTCCAAGCAAAAAAAAAAAATTAAATGAGAACAATATATTGTCTGTAAACATTAAGAAAAAAATATAAAAGATAACCTAGCAAAATTTACATGTCAATACTGTAGATTGAAATATAAAGTAAAAGTAAAGAAATGCATTTGGCATCCTACATAGGGGAAAATAAAATATACAAAAATTATTTTGTATAGTACTGAGATGAAGAGAAAGTGTGAGAGTGTGATCCACATTCACGGAAAATAGCTGGGTTTCAACAAGGAAACTCTTACAGATAAAATGCAATGTGCCACTTAATAACCATCTAGTATCATAGTAAAATGGAGTCATCAACCATAAACAGTGGCAGCAGCCATTTTGATGTGCTGAACCAATTTTTATGAGAATGCAGCCTAAGAACCAGTAACATAATTAAAGCATGAGTGCATCAGTTCACAGTGATTCACTAATTCATTGTAACTCTGAAGCAGTGCTGTAACATGGCAACAGGACAAATAGCACTTCCTGGAGCGTCTTATGGACACTCTAGTTGGCTCTGAGGGTGTATGCCAGCAGTGTTATTTGATGCTACAGGTAGCTCTGATGGCTGCAGAGTATCTTTCCAGGCACCATGTAAGCCAACTGCAGGTACCGTGGGGCCCTGCACCCTGGGCAGCAGCATCACTCGTATACCCCTTGTTAGCTCATCCCACAAAATGGCTGCACAGCTGTGCACTTCTTAAGTGGAAAGGAAGGTGATTAATATATTGTATAAGTTTAATAAATGTTGCATGAAGAAAATATAAATTTTCTTGTGACACTTGTAGAACCTTGTGAAATCCGAATAAAATGGCTGAGGATATACACAAACTGTACATAGTTGCTCAAGACATTGTTACTATTAAGGATATTAGAAAGTAAAACTATTTGTAAAATTATGTTTTCATATCACTGGAACCCATGTGTAAAATATTTTCTGAATTATTTGTCTTACGCTATTTCTCTAAGATGTTCTAATAAAATAGTTAGGTTCCCTTATGCTGCTGTTTATAAAGATGCTTGAATGAATCCAAGAGGTTTTATTGAATTTGACTGCCACAATCTTAATTATCGGAAAAGCTCAATTTGTGGTTCATTGAAATTGCAACTTCTTTCAAAACAAAATATTTTGAACTAAACTATAAAATGTTGTCTTTAACAAAAAAAAAATTCATCATTTGAATAAGGAGTAATAAACAAGCTCAATCATGTTCGAACAGAGTGGTACATGTTAATCTTGGCCAATTTTAGCTTAAAATGTTTAGTGTAACTTTGAAAATGTACCACAATTTGAAGAACTTTAGTTCAACAAACTATTTCTAAACCCACTTAGAAACAGATTTGAGCATCTTTAGTTGCTTACACAAGGAAAGCAGCCATTTTCTGAGGTGAAGCATTATTCATGACAATGCAGCTAAAGACTTTAAAATGTAGTAGCGACATCAATGAGTAGCCCTGTGCAATGTCTAGTTCCTTGTCAATTGCCAGGCTGCATTTTTATGGTTCAGCACACAAAATGGTTGACTCCACTGTGATAGAATGAAATGTCCACTTTAACAAATATTGAATTCAAAGGGTTAAAATCACCATAGGACACTGCATTAACAAAAACACTGTCTCAATATCAATGTAATGAAAACATTGTGTTCTTATTATAATCTCATATGCTGCACACGTAATATTTCAAAGAATTTTAATATTACATTTTTTTTGTTTAGTGGAGAGTTTTATGGTCTATTTTCCTATGAAAGGATTATTCTCTTGAAGCAGAAATTAGGGTTGACACAGCAATTCTTAAGAAAAAGGTATGAAATGAAACTTAACATTTGTTAAAATTTACAGAGCTCTTTAAATACATTTCCACTGATTGCACTTATTTAAATCAACTTAGCATTTTGTGTCACATTAGTAGTAAATCAGAGGGATATAGTGGCTCTAAACTGATCGAGAGACATCCATACAATAGTCAGGACAAATGCAGGTTGTGGGGATAATTCAGTAAGGATTCTGCTAATCAGCTGAATTTGCTATCCTTTGGATCACATGCTGGGGGCCGCCCATCGCTGGGCAAGGCCACCCAGCATGCTGACCGGAGCCACCCCCAGTTGAACAAGCAGAAATTGCGGAGTGTTCCCAATTTCTGCTTGTTAGCAGAAACTGTGGGAGCCTCCTGTGGCGCAGCTTAGCTGTGGCCGCAAGAGACTCGCCGCCAGTTTCCTGATGTCATGCAGCCGCTGCGATCACAACCATGACACTCCCCCATTCATCAGGCTCCGTCCACCGTTTGCGCCTCCCCGCCCCCGCAACACTATGTCTTCTCCCTGGAAATGGAGCATTGCCGCCCCTCCTGCCCCATGACCGCAGGCAGAGGCGATCGCTTTTTCTGTGCCCCCGCATCTTTTCAGCAAAAATTCCGGTTGGATCACACACTGCATCCAACCTGAATTATCCCCTGTATCACCCTTTTCCATCAAGAAGAAAAAACTAGTTGACATGTACTCAAGGCATGATTCCCATACCATGAATTAATGTCCTTTTAAAGTGGTCAATTGCAGTTTTCTATGCTGAATACAATCTTAACAAGGAATTTCTGACACCACTGAGGTAGGGAGGCACTAGTTTACTGTACCTCATGCCTCAGCAATGTCATTAATTCATACGCTGCATTCTCATGAGTGATTTAGCCCACTAAATGGCTGTGTATATTTTGTGTAGACTTTATGCTTTAAAGTGAACTGGGGTTTTTTTTTCTATCTCTAACCACAGAAAATAATAATCCTAACACATTAAGTATGGAGGATGGGAAATTAAATACTGGTATAGAATCACCCATGGTGCCACTATATTCCTTATTATTATGCAAAATAAACATTTAAACAATACAAAATGTATGTCTACATGGAGAAAGCACATTTCAGGAACAGACATATCTAAAGTAGCAACACTTGGTGCTAAAGCAGTTATACAAACACTTTGCATGTGAGATATCTAGTTACTGAGATGCACTGATACAATGACACATTTCAACTCAAACATATGACATCGCTCCATTCAGACGTTACAATGTGTGAAGAGCAGAGTTAGGTAGGGTCATGCCAGCTTATGGATGTTTCCTCAAGTGATGAGATAATATACAGAAGCAATCTGCCTTAAACTGGTTGGTTTCTATGGCTGCTGATTCACAAATTGCTCACTTTCTGTACTGTACACTTCTTTGTAAGTCCTGATTGCTCATCATTATAAATTTGTTAGGACACATTATTTACTAATATATCCGAAAGTATTCTAATGAGTACAACCTTTTTACCCCTTTGGCTGGGTTGACATACAGCCAAAGTAAGTACCTGCCTTGGGGTACACCAGTCATGTTGACACTATCCAGTTAATCTTCATTTCATAAATAATCTTGTGCAATTTGTCTCTTAGTACAATGTCCCCACAGGATGGTGGCATTAAGCACGCTTTGTCTGCAGGTGCCTAAGCTGCAGATTAGATCTTCTTAACTGTTGCCTATATTTCTAGAATATGGCATTGGTGCTTTTATTAGCTGAAGCTTATGTAGTCGCAATTTGAAACAAAAACAGAACAAAATGGGGATGTACTCATGTCATCTTTTAAAATAATGATACAGGGAATCAGCAACACGCAATAAGGCCATCAAGATAGCTTTTCAACAATATACCGTAAATATGTATCCAGCTTATAAAGAGGGTGAAATACTTTTAAGACACATACAGTCCTCTTTATCTTTTCCCCAATTTTATTTTCCTATAGAGTGATAGAATGTGACAACCAACACTTCACTGCCAGCCATGCAAGTAAAATAGGGTTCTACAACTTAAATGGGCAAACGTTCAGGGCAACGCATACCAAGATATTCCGCATAGTATAATATTTATTGGACATCTAGACCCTGCAGGGTTTCTAGACCTTGGACCACCTAGGCTTATGGAGACCCTTACACAACTTAATGCAATGACTTTGACTGTCTAAACTTCTCCCTTCCCACACGATAAATAATTGGGAGTGTTAGTTTTTCTGGACATTGCATGGGACATCTAATATTAGCATTTTCCCACTTGGCTTTGTTCATAAAGAGAATGTATGTGAGAGATGAACCCATTCTACAATCTCACAAAACATAACAAGCTTTCTTAAATGAAAAAAAAAAAAAAAACTCAACAAAATAATAATAATAATAACAAGAAGGCCAAGATTTGAGAGGAATGATGAAGTGTTTGTGTGTATGTACCTCACTTTGTAAATGGCTAGCATGAGGCTCTTCAGACATAATTTTTAGTATCCACTTTCCCCTTCCTATGTAACACACCCCCACCCCCGAGGAGAAATCATGCTTTACTCTCATTCGCATTTGTTTGAGTGGCTTCATTAGGAACTGTTTTCACTTCTGCTGGGGTGCTCTTGCTGTCTGACTCCTCTGGCTTAGCGTTCTCTTCTACAGAGGCCTTCCTGGAAACAGACAAGAAAATGGAAGAGTGAGGATGACAGAGAGGGAAAAGACAATAGAGGTAGCTCAATGCTTCTTGTGTCACTACAGATATACAGTCATTACATTTATTGTGTTAAATAAGGGTACTCTCCTATCCAGGGCTCCTGTGTGGCCCAGTTTTCCCCGGACACTTTCTCCCTCCAAAATATACTTTTTAGTAAATTAAATCCACAATGACAGGAAATTAGGAGGACAAGTAGGAATAGGATACTATAATAGTTATCTGTTATATGGCACAGAAAAGCAAGTAAAATATATACTGGTTTTTACAGTCTGAGAAAACTGCGGTTCACATGGTTGGCCTAGTTTTTTATTTTACAATTACCTCAAAAAGTAATGTATAGTAACTCATTCTTATTATAACACTTGCATCATTTAATTTTATGCTCTTATTTGGCCTAATGAAGGGAGCAAAGGGGGAGAGGGACCTGCAGCACAGGAGAAGCAGTTATCATCGGGCTCCCCATTACCGCCAGGAAACATATAGGGGGAGATGTACTAAGCCTTGGAGAAAGATAAAGCACCCACAATCAGCATGTAACTGCCGTGTTACAGGCCATGTTTGAAAATGACAGGGGCTGATTGGCTGGTAATTTACCTCTCCCCCCCCCCCCACAAGTCTTATGAACAAAGTGCATTCCCCTTAAGGTGATTAGACTGGTGTTAAAATCCACAGAGGTAAGGGTATACAGTACATTCAGACTAGTTTAAATTTGCACTAATAAATAGAGTTTTTTTTAAAAAGACTGTCTTATATTGAGCCAACATATTCTCATTACACCTTGTAATGCAGCTTAGCAAATGTTTTCAGAGACAGAGCTATGGTATAGCCTTAGGTACATTGGTGGAGATGTATAAACCCTTCTAAAGAGAAAACGTGTAGAAGGTGCCCATAGCAGCCAATCAGATTTGACCATTTTATAGAATGCACTAGATAAATCAGTTAAAAGCTCATTGGTTGCTATGGGCAACTTCTCACTTTTTCTCTTTAGATGGTGTGATACATCCAACTTTATTCCTTTTTTATAACTTAGGCTACATTTGGACATACTGTGCAGTAACTATCATGCTTTATTAAGCAACAAAGTAATTCTATCAATATGTGACATAAGCAGAAGTATCTGGTGTCCAATATTTGTACATAGCCCTGAAATGTTTTGCATAGCCAGTTTACCAAAGCATGCACTACTGTTTATTGTATTATATAGTATATACAAAATGTTATTATATAGCAATCGTTCTGCCTAATAGGATGTGGGCATATTATTGTAAATTAGCTATATAATTTTCAGCTACTAAACATCCACTTTCGTTTACATGAAGGACAGGGTGTAATGAGATCCGATAATGGCAAAATATCCGATGTTTGCAGCTATAGCCACGAACAACGGGCATTTAGCAAAAGTTGGCTAATCTATTAGGGCCACAAACCGGATTTTTTGGACGCTTTCAGCTCGAAAGTAGAGCGTCCGATAAAAAGTCTGATCCAGGTGTTTTGCCCATGAAACGTATACAACTTTCAAGCACTTTTGCAATTAAAAAAAACTATTTTCTATACATTTTGACACAAACAAGCCCAAAAAAACTTTGATCTCTAAAAGTACTGTGTAGTGTACATGTCATTTTTGCTGTTCTGATACACAAATGGATGAGTTAGGACAAGCAGCTTATGCTGATTTAAATGATATGCGGCATGACTATATTCAGTGTGTAGTTGCGACTGTCTCAGCATACCTAATTATGTTACAGTTTTTTGGGTGGAATACACTGTAGCATAACATATTGTATGCAGATACAGTTGCTAATATACACAGAATTTAAGCATGCTGCCTATCATTGTAAATACTGTAGCAGGAGTTGTCTGTGCGTCCTATTCAAATAGTTTCATTTTAGAAGCAAAATACTGCAAATGGGACGCACAGGCAACTCCTGCTGTTTAAATTAATATGCATGATGCCTATATTCTGTGTGTAATAGCAACTGTATCTGCATACAAATTGTTTTGCTACAGTGTATTCCAGTCAAACAGTGTAACATAATTAGGTATGCTGAAAATTAGCAATTACGCACTGAATATAGCCATGCCGCATATCATTTAAATCAGCATAAGCTGCTTGTACTTCCTGGAGGACTGGGGTTTATTTAGAATGTGTGTTGCTTTAATCATGGGACTTTTGGTGGACAATGGGTAACTTTTTCTGACACTGTGGTCCTCCAATAGTAAAAGACACATTCCAGTTGGTCCGAAAATATCGTACATTTTCTAGTCTAAATACTGTGACACCCTGGATAGAAAATAGACGCACACTATTACATTGGCTAACTTCTGGGAAATAGATGCAGAATTGTAATGTCCGATGTGGTGCAATAGTTTACCGGTGACATTATCAGCTCCCATTACATCCCAGGCAATGTTACAGTACCTTTAATTGAGATTTCTGTATTCCTTGATTTAAAGCAGAGTGGATTTGCCTGAAATGTTGCGGTATGAATAGTGTATAAAATCACAAATTGTATTGACTTCTGGATTAATTCTATTTGTTGGCAGGTGCCCCTTTATTATCATGTGCGCCCTCTGTGTGTCTGAAATGCCTACTACAAAATAACAATATATTGTACAAGCCTTGTAGCAAATGTAAATGCCAAATACTAAATAAATGGCAAACCTTTAAATTCTTTTCGGCGTATACAATATTTTACATATACAACAAGGCCATACATAAAATTTCCCTCTTCAGAGACATTAGCAGCCCTAACTAATAGGTAGAATGCCACCAAGTTTAGTAAGCATACGTATTCAAGGCATGTGGAGCATGAGTTTGTGAAAAAAAAATTGTTCTAAACTCTGGTGGTAAAATATTGTATGGCACTATACAAGGTAAATGCATAAAAAGCTATCAACAAATTAACTAAGAGAAACCTAGAATGTGTTTTCAAATATTTATTTGAAATGACCTTAAAATTTTAATTTCTAAATCAAAAGAGTGTGCATTGCACTTAAAGGAGCAGAATATATGCATAACTTACATAAGCAATATCATTGAAGAAAATGTTTTTTTCATGGAGAATCTCCCTCCCTATGCCTTGAATTGTGTACATACTATGGTTGCATTCCACCTATTATGTACAGCTACAGACATCTATCAGTAGGTCACGATATTTATTAAACAGACCTTTGTTGGCAATAGGAAACAATTTGGACTGGAAAGTAAGTCACATTTGGGCAAAGTGAAATCCTTATTCTTTCACATAATTTGCACATTGCGGCTCTGATGACTGGTGGCAAAACCATGCTTTGGAAGTGATTTCCCCTTGATCTCTTTGTTAGTAGTCTAATCTATGTTTTAATCATCCATACAAAACAAATTGAAACATCATCAGAAATACCAGTGATCTCCTAAGACATAATTTGATGCATTAGGTAAGCATAGGCAGTGATGTTAGAAAAGACGACCACAAATTAGAACACTACACAGCACCAAGAAAGGACAACACAAGACATAACCAACACAGAGGATTAAGAGAGGCCATACTCGGTCTTTGATGAAGCAGGCGGTACAGAGGTGTCTGCAGTGGAAGAAGCCAGCTCAGGAGCTTTCCCACTAGCCACAGCGGTAGAAGCAGAAGTTCCAAGAGCTGCAAAAACATCCTTTGCAAGGTCAATTTCTGGAGTCTTGAAGGTCCCCCCATCAATTTGAAAGTCCTCACCCTGGGAGGGTTTTGTGTTGCTTAGGGAAGCTGCCTCACTCTTGGTAGCCTCCGTTGGACTTTTCACTGTGCTGGGCTGTACTGCTTCTTTTTCTGGGCTTTTGGTACCTGATGCTCCCTGCTTCACCTGTTCAGGAGTAGCTGGGGGACTAGTGGTACTTGGTGGAACAGTAGCTGGAGGCTTGACAATTGCTTTGGGAGCCTCAGCAACAGTGCTTGCAGCACTGGGATTCATAACACCCCCTTGGATGGTTACAGCATTAGCTGGATTGTTAGTGGATGGGGTATCACTGAGATCTACCAGAGGGGCGACCTTTGGAGAAGCAGTGGCAGGAGGTGATGAGGCTGAAGTTGCCTCTGTTTTGGAGGGAGTTGCTTGACTGGACTGGACTGAGTTTGAGTCAGGAGCAGATGTGGGTGGTGGGGCAGTGCTAGATGTGAGAGTGGTGGTCTCACTTGTGGGACTATTTTGTGCTGTGGCAAAGGTTTCAGTGATAGTATCAGAATTAGTAGTGACGGTGGTGACAGAAGGCAGCATATCCTCAACAGTAGCTGTGGTGTCAGCTGGATGCCTGCGAGCACAGGAGTAGAGAGAAAGTAGACAATGAAGAAAACGAGTGACAGAAACACAAGAAAGCAAAACACAAACGCACAGCTATTCACACAGAGGTTTAGAAACACTGGACTGAGTATTATATTGAGACAGGTAAATGATTGTTAATAGCCATACTGGAGAGAGGCAAGCCAGAAAAAAAGATGAAAGCAATTAATTGTAGGTTAGTATAGCTGTATTACTTTGGCTCTTTCAAACCTCTTATCTTTTATACACCTCGTAAATTCATTTCAACTAGAGATTATCTCAAAGTGAAAATAGTTTGTCCAAAATAAGTTAAATAAGATGAAAAATGCTACTGAAAGATCTTCTCTAAATTAACAGGTAAGTGTGTATTCTGCACATTACCATTTGGCTTAATATAATATTACATTGCACTCTACTCACAGTAAAAGATTGTTTTATAGATTATATTAACACCCCAATGAGATTAGAGTTCCTGATGTTAACATATGAGTATTGGCTGGTTTATGTGAGCCTCAAAACAACTGTGCTATTTGCTCCATGTTGCTAATAAAATTATTATATATTCTAGATCAGTTCATTTAATCTCTTACTGTATATAAGCTTCTGTTCATATAATTTCATTTTCCAGGCACAAATGTATCAGGTTAAACAAGGTTTAATGAAAACTACTGTACACTGATTTCCATGGCGACACCTAGTGCACAGAAACTAATAGTCTGGGAACAATACACTAATGCCTGCCATACATCTATTCCCCGTTCTGCCATAAACCAAACGGGGCTATCTGATCACCGATTCATCTCGGAATCGGGAAAATTAATTTTGTTAAGATTCCCTAACTCACCGATCCTGTACATTTTTTTGGTTGGAAACGGCAGTAGTGTAAATCCAACGTGTTGGATTTCTCAGATCCCTTGAGCCAGCCATTGGCAGAATGAAGAATTGTGGCAATTAGTCGCAGATGTATGGGTCCCGTAATACATTAGTGAAAGCAAATTGTCATTTGGTGATAACTGTTTACTTACACTGAGATAATTTTCAACTACTATAAGTCTGAAAATCTGCAAAAGTCATGAAGTCTTTACCAACAGTGGTAAACTGAGGTCATTATCCCTTTTCTACAGTCGCTGAGACTGACAATGTAAATTAAGCTACATACTCAGGTTCTGTTAGTGGAGTGGTCTCATTGGGTTCTGTCTGGTTGCTTCCATCATGGTTTGGTGTTCTCTCTTCTTCTGTTCGTACCTCAACAATGGGCTCTTTAGACTCATCTTTCCTGTGGAAGAACCGTATTTGTTTGCAAATTCATCCGCATACTGTATGAGGTTCTAAGGTTGTCACTATTGCAGTTTTTTAAATTACATAGTCCTAACTAATCTTAAAAGTATTTAAGGGATCGGTATGAAATCCCGCCAATCATAATCCCGACGGTCTATATACCGACACCCATTGACCGATGGTCGAAATCCCGACAAGGTTTAAATACCGACACGGACTAAATACCGACATGTAAAATACCGACAAGGTCTAAATACCGACATGTAAAATGCCGACAGGTCGAAATACCGACATGCATTTTTTGATGTTTTTTTGTGTGTATGTCGACATAAATCAACATGGACACCATATAAAGTGTACCGCGTCCCCTCGCATGGCTCGCTGCGCTCGCCATGCTTCGGGCACGGTGCCTCGCTGCGCTCGGCACACTATTATATTCCCCCTCCAGGTCCACTGGGACGGTAAAGTATGAACAAGTCGGTTTTAATGAAAAAAATCATGAAAAACTTGTGTCGGTATTTCGACCTGTCGGCATTTTACATGTCGGTATTTAGACCTTGTCGGTATTTTACATGTCGGTATTTAGTCCGTGTCGGTATTTAGACCTTGTCGGGATTTCGACCATCGGTCAATGGGTGTCAGTATATAGTCCGTCGGGATTATGATTGGAGGTAAAGTGACTGCATCCCGTATTTAACATTCAGTCTTTCAACGTTTCAGAAGAAGTATACAGATGTAGCCATGCTCCTCTTTGCTGCGATGCAGCAAGTGGAATTAATGGAGTGACCGTTGGCTGCGAATAGTCACAGCCTGGCACGCCACGCAGGCTGCCGTAATGCAGCATGCTGCATCGCAGTAAATTGAGCATGGCTACATCTGTAAGTGTACAAGAATTTATCCTACAATCTAATCTGTTATGCTTACTGTAATGCTCTTTTTCTAAAGGTACGTAACAGTAGGCACCATAGCAGGAATTAATCAATTAAATCCTTTTAGTATTGAAATAAATAAGAGCCTGGAGACTTGGCCACTCCATAGAAGCTACTATAAATGTTCTATCACCTTGTAACTTTAGGTATAAATACCTTATTTCTGACTACCGGTACCATTTTTCAGTGGAAAACAAAACACTGCTTATACTGTCTTTAGATTGCAAATTGTGATGATAACTGGATGAAGATGACTCTTTAAAAGCATCTAAGTTAAACAAGGATACTACTTGGTATAACTGATACTGTGCACTATGTTAGCATAGTTAATACATATCAGTGAATTGATGATTATGAATAAGATGGAACTGATGTGGCTGGAATTGTTGAGTTCTCCAGCATCCTCTGTAAGTTATAGATTTTTATGGGATACTTAAAAGGCTACTACACATCTTTCTGCAATGTGTCATGAATAACAATGATATCTGTAATTTTCCCCATTTGACAGCATAAACTGGGGCAGATGTATTAACCTGGAGAAGGCATAAGGAAGTGATAAACCAGTGATATGTGCAAGGTGATAAAGGCACCAGACAATCAGCTCCAATATGTAAATTAACAGTTAGGATCTGATTGGCTGGTGCCTTTATCACTTTGCACATATCACTGGTTTATCACTTCCTTATGTCTTCTCCAGGTTTATACATCTGCCCCACAGAACTAAGTGTAGGCACTTACAGTATGCGAGGTGCTCCTGGATTTTCCAGATGTACGTGTTCTTATAGCTTACACAAGACAGTGTACATATTTTTTTTATTGTAATAGAAGTTACTGAATGAATATGTGGAAATCAGAGTTTCAAAACAACTGTATACATTGATTTTAGAAATAGTCTAAGAAGTAAACTATTGCACAAATATATTTAATAAAAGACTGCAAACATGCTACGTACGAAAATGCTGCCTTTCCTTCTTCCATGTCTTTGCCTTTAGCTCCAGGGCCGGCTTTTCCACAGAAATTGACTGCAATGCACATGAGCAGTCCGCACTTGTTCAGGAAGTAGCACGTCACGTCCACAGCCAACAACAGAAGAACAAAGACAATGACGAGAATACCCACAATGGCTCCTGTGCCCAGACCTGAGCTGGTACTTGTGGCGGCTTTGGAAAAAGAAAAGGAGACTGTAGTTAGAGCTCTCCAACCAAGGGCATATTCACCATATTAATTCTTTTTTTATATGAAGCATATGTTATTTTTATCACAAACTGTGCAACAGATAACATAATGCAGATAAAGCAGGCTGCATTGTACAAAATGACCCACCACAATGCTAAAGTGGTAGGAGTACAATGTATTGCTCATTTCTACCAAAGTGCTCCTGTGAGGGTGGGTTTACAGTATAGAGGAATGGAGAGACTCTTTGTTGATAGATATATATATATATATATAATGAAAATCTGAACAATCTACTGTAATTGATGAGAAAACTGAGGTAAGTGCTGTAATAGGGAATGCTCCAACTGTTTGCCAGACTTCATTATTCAGAATTCTTCAGTTAACCCTAGATGACAGGGCTGTGAGGTACAGCAAAGCCTGCTCCATCTGTATTTACTAAAGTAAAGGCTAATTCTGAAGCAAACAGTGGTACTAGTATTTTATAAAAGACCTATAATTCATGTAATATATGGTTAGCATTTCTAGCATCTCAAGTAAATATGTTAGTATACGTCCCAACAGTCCAAATTTCTGTAGGGCAGTCCCCATTTGAGGGAGGTATAGTATACAGTACCATTGTGGTTTTTCTAAGCATGTCCTCGTGGGCGTTGACCCACCCACTAGTATCATCACACCCCCAGCATGCCAAAGCCATGACCCTGATATCAAGATTTCAGAACTGGGAAGTACGTTTTACATGAAGACTTAACATATTGCAATAATGATAATAATTATCTTTCTATGCCTAGTGTGCAAAGCTGTGAAGTACCACTGTTTTGAGAGCACTACTACCCTGGATATCCCTTCATTGCTACTTTACTAAGAAAGAGGCATTGGGCTTTCTTTCACATGAGCAGATATTTGGAACATCTTGGGGGCTCATGTAGAGTTGTGTAATATCAACAAATAACTCTAAAATGAAAATTGCTCAAAAGCAGGGCATTTTCGCCCAAATGCAGAGATTCGGAGATGTGTCCGACTCCGGATCGGCAGTATACGTAACCGGTGTAACCAAGGGTGTAATTGTGTCTGTCTTCTAGCGGCTGCAGGAAGAACTACCTCCTAACAGGTGCACGTGCCTCATTGTGTGCACCTGTCCTTATTTGTGAACATGTGTAGTGCAAATCTGGTATAAGTTCAACTCAGTATCAGTCCCCTGGTACATAAGAAAGGAATCAAGGGTATGATACAGATATTATTATTATTGAAAAAATGACATTGGCTCAATGCAATACATTTGTACACCAGTATTTCTTTTGTAACACTTCTTATGTGTGCATTTTATCCATGATATACCCATAGCTGCTGTGAATGTAAGAATCACTGTTTATGAGCGTAATGCCGTCATAAACAAATTGTATGAGTACTGTGCTTTGTTTCTAGCAATCAATATGTAGCGCCATGGATTCATATGCAAACTTGTCTGTCAGAGACCAGGGGTGTATCCAGAACTTCATGGGCCCCATAGCAACATTTTGAAGGGGCCCCTGACCCAATATTTCTAGAGAGACACCTCTTTACAGTAATTGTTAACTTTTATGCCCCATAATAATGACCTATTTCATATTCTGAATCGTAGTAGTGTCTCAGTTCATATTATTTTACATTGTAGGGCCACAAGTACTCATTATGCAACACAGTACTGCTATTCACAGTTCTTCTAGTTCATATTATGTCACATTACAGAGCCTCCACTTCATACTGTGCCACATTACAGTGCTGCAGTTCATATTATGTAACATTATAATGCCCTCCAGTTCATTTTATACCACATTACAATGAGCAGGTCCAGGGGCATAACTAGATATATTGTAGGTCCTAAGGCAAAAGTTGTAAGTCCCCCTTTGTATCACCCAATGGTGAAAAATGTATATAACATAGGTAACTTTGACAGTTAACATGGGCCCCATTAAGCTCTGGGCCCCATAGCAGCTGCACTCCCTGCACCTATGGTAGCTACACCCTTGTCTGGTACGTTTTAAGAGAGGAGGGGACCCGCGTGCAGCCTCTGTCGCAGGCCCCCTCCTTTCTGGCAGTAGTAGTCTACTGCGCATGCGCAGGTCTCCGGGAACATGGCGCCCGTGCCTTGTTCCCAGGGACACCTACAGTGCGCATGCACAAATCACTAGGAAATAGCCTCGGCAGCCATTTTCCAAGTGATTTGTGCCCGCACAGCAGGGCCTCCATCGCTGGACTCCAGAGGGGTAAGTATATTCTATGGATGCAGTGTGTGCGGTGTGGGGAATGGAAAATGTAATCACCTTGGAACAGTGAGAATAGTGTGTCATCTGGCTCCATAGCAAAATGTAGATAAACTCCAGCAGCATCAGACTGGGGCATGAGGGCCCACCGGAGACCATACTTAGTGGTGTGGCCAGCCTTCAGAGGGGATGTGGTCATCCTCCACAGAGGCTTAGGTAGCTATTAGAGAGTCATTAGAGAGTGCATGATCTTGGCCTTTTAATTAATATATATTGTAAATAGTTCTAGTGCATGCATGTCAATGTACCAGAAAATACACCACAGCTCTATGCAGCATAAAGTAACATATGTATAATTCAAGTACACAGGTTGGAACCTGATCCCTAGAGGAGTGGGTGGGCCCTCAGGCAGAGGAGTGGGTGGGCCCTCAGGCAAAAGAGTGGGTGGCTACTTGGGAAGCCTGTGGGCCAGTTTGACCCTGAACTCCAGCAAGTAATTTGTAACAGAGAGCGTATCCACTAACTGCACGTGTGCCATTCTTAATGGAAGAGTGTACTACGTTATGCCAGCTGTCAGGATCCCGGCACTGGAATCCCGACCACTGGCATGCCGGCAGCGAGGCGAGAGCAAAAGAGCCCCTTGTGAGCTCACTGTGCTCGCCACCATGTGGGCACGGTCTCCCTCCAGGGGTGTCGTGGACACCCCAAGAGGGAGAATAGTTGTCGGTATGCCGGATGTCGGGATCCCGGCATCAGTATGCTGAGCGCCGGGATGCCGACAGCCGGCATATCAAATACCTACCTAATGGAATGCTGTCAGTGCAAACAGTGCAGTTGCCTAAAACAGCAGGGGGTCATCCTCACCCTGATGTCTGGGACTTATAGAGGAGCCACCCGCTGCACCCATAATAGGTTCACCTCTGGCTCACCATATGCACAGAAGTTTGTGCAACAATCAGATACACACAGTTGCACTGTGATGTTTAGTTGTGTGAAATAATTGTATATTCTTATATTGCTTTAGTTATACTACAATATGAAGTACGCAGGAAGCTTATTTACCAAGGACATCACATAAGGCTCACAGACATTTCCAGAATGTAATTGAGTTTACTGTTGGCAGCAGCTGGGTGGACTGTGGCGCTCACCAGCAGGTGTATATCTACGTTCCTGTACGCTACGTGATGAGCTAGCAGAAAATGAATATGCTGGATGTAAAAGTCTCATTTCTAAATGAACTAAAAACGTGATTTTTTTTTTCACAGTCAAACAAGGTCAGTTTTAATAGCTGTCCAGCTGTGTACCTGCACACCTTCTATTCACAGTGTAAGCTGGAAGCAGGGGAGTCTGCCTTATACAGGGAAGTATTATAAAGGGTCTTCATTTAGGTATATGGCAGAGATGAATCATATGATCTTTCATTGCTACATTCATAACTGACACTTTAATAAACATGGCACCTCACATGCCCAAGTTGTTCAGTATGAAACCAATTAAGCAAACAATTTCTGCAGTAATGCCCTGGTGGCATAATTGGGGATGGTTAAATGGAACACAGATTGGCATTGCTTAGATAGGCTTTTAATAAGTCAGGGTATCTTAAACGAACAAATTGACATAGTGTGCAAATTTATCCCACATGTAAGAGCTCCACAGGGGTGTGCTTGTGCCAAATACACTGCATCTCAGCGCGAAGATCTGTGAATGTATTTTAATTGCACCATTCTTTATCAATGATCCCTATTGGGATTTAAATACTCCTGAAGATTAAGTCCAGTATATTACATTCAAACATAACTTACTATAAAAAATAAACAGACGCTGGAGAATATGTATCTTAGCTTGCTGTGTATGAAGAACTTCTGATACTAAGGAGTCCATGGTATTGCAAGGCACAATGCACATATATTTGCCATATACAGTACCCTTGGCAGATTGTGGATTTTTGTGGGCATCAGTGATGTCAGTGCAATGTGGAGTTCCGTTCCAGAACACAATTCACATCTAACTGAACTGACCCCTAACTTGGTTATTGTCCATCATGATGAAATGGGTCATTCTAGAGTAAAACAGCCAGGCAAGTCTTCTTTCTGCAGAATGTGTTCTGGCTTCAGGTTCTTAGCAGATGATCAATTTACTACAGGAAAAGTGATGATTGTGCAGCAGGGTGAACTACTATCCACCAACTACATTCAGGTTTTCTCTCCAGCATTATAATTAACATCTACAGGTTGAGTATCCCTTATCCAACATGCTTGGGACCAGAGGTATTTTGGATATGGGATTTTTCCGTATTTTGGAATAATTGCATACCATAATGGGATATCATGGTGATGGGACCTAAATCTAATTACAGAATGCATTTATGTTTCATATACACCTTATACACACAGCCTGAAGGTCATTTTAGCCAATATTTTTTATAACTTCGTGCATTAAACAAAGTGTGTCTACATTCACACAATTCATTTATGTTTCATATACACCTTATACACACAGTATGAAAGGCCATTTAATACAATATTTTTAATAACTTTGTGTATTAAACAAAGTTTGTGTACATTGAGCCATTAAAAAAACAAAGGTTTCACTATCTCACTCTCACTCAAAAAAGTCCGTATTTCGGAATATTCCGTATTTCGGAATATTTGGATATGGGATACTAAACCTGTATTAGCTATGTCCAAGGAATGATTGAGTGATTTAAAGCGGTAAATAGATGATAAAGGGAACAGATAGAAATATTAATTGGGGATTACTTACTTCTATCTTCCTTTCCTGCATACAATATAACAAGACCTACAAACTTTGCTTCCCCTGTTAAAAGTGTTGCTGACCTCTCGACAACCCCTGAATCATGTACCTCTACATTTACTGGATTGCAGTTATTCACTACCAGAACTGGCTGCTGGAATAAGAGAAAGTTGTAAACGTATTTTAGCTGTAAAACATTATAGAAGCTATAAAGTTTCCAAGCACTGGGAATTTCTGCAGCCGCAGACTCATACCTGGCAAGAGGACAAACAGTCACTAAACAATCTCTTATAGTATCCCATTCTAGAGTGCAGTATAACATTTTAATGAGCAGCATTGAATTCTATTGTTGAGCCTACTATTGTAGTGTTTTTATTGTAGAACCATTATATTCAACATACCCACCATCTAAAATGACCCATAAAGACACACCACACTGCTTCTGTTGTTTTTTTCTAGAATTTATTAATAGGAAATTCTCCACCATTGAAATTATCTGTACAATAGAGACAATTATATGGCTTTTGGCTTCTATCAGTGTTAATACATACATGCTTCATCCATTCCTCTTACAAAATATCACTCACAAGCAAGTGCTCTTGGTACGCAGGAGACTGGATTAACCAATATATAGAGGGGGAGCAGAGAAAGTGGTGACGTTGGGAGGCAATATGTGCAATTGGTATTTACAGAATTGATGCAGAACTTTCAAAGCTGTGGCAATTAAAATGTGTTCTAGCATACAAAGTGCATATATAATAAAGGCAATTAAAGAGACGTTTTGTGTAAAAGTTTACTTAACTTTACAATTGCATTCTGGTGTTTAATCGTGGACATTTCATTTCAGCAGTAATTGATAAGCCACAATGGGGTGAGATGTCTCAAACCATCTAAGGTGGACAAATGGAGAAGTTGGCCATAGCAAATAATCAGTTTCTAGCTATCATTTATCTAGCACATTCATTAAATGATAGCTACAAGCTGATTAGTTGCTATGGGCAACTTCTTCACGTCATCTTTAGAAGGTTTGATATACTGTGTCTCCCCCATAATCTCCCAGCAACCTTACATTCATATTCTACAGTGCGCTAAACATATATCTGTACGTTGTTTGGTGTTATTGTGCTAACACAGTATTGTGTGAGTTATCCAGCCTTCATATCAGCTGTACTGGACATGTTGACTTTGGGAAAATAAGGAGCCGTGCCACCAGATTCCCAACATCACCCTGACCTAATGCTTGTGGCTCCAGAGTGTTCTCTCTCTGGGTGGTTTAATATGCTCCCGAGAAGAGTATTTTGGATATACCTTGGATATGCCTTGCAGATGTATTCAGTGGCTTGAACAATCCTCTCATTTTACTGAATAACAAAACATACACTGAAATGTTGTTCTCTGTGATATTATTTCAGAACACTCAAACTCAAATTATTTTTTCTCATTAAACATGAGTTTTATGTTATGTTTTATGTTATGTGTATTTAGCCCCCAAACTTTAATATTTTGTAGAGCGACCTTTTTAAGCAACAATAGCTAAAAGTTTTTTGGTAAATACCTCACAACCATCCCAATTTTATTGGGCCAGTCCCAATTTTCAGGCACTGTCCCGCCATTCTTCCTGTGGGCTGCAGTGTCCAAGGTGGGGTGGAGGTCGGGAGGCTCCCTCTCACTTGTTGCTCTGCTAAGCAAGGTAAGTGGTGAATAGATAACATCTACTGTATTCACTGGATAGAAGGACTGGGGCTTCCAAAAACAGGGGTGTGGCAATCTGGTACAGCATTTCCCATAATGCGTACAAAAGTCCCTATCTATATTTACTAAAAGTTGTGAGGTATGTTTCCAGCTGTGCACACTGTTCATAAATGATTTTTGCCCATTTTTTATGACAAATTTCCTCTAGGATGTTCAGGTTTATTTGACAAATTTTCAAACAGTGCTACAGATTCTCAACCAGACAGGATTTAAATCAGGACTTTGACTGGGCCATTGTGCTGTACAACAATCTTTTTATTTCTGAGCCACAACAATGTTGATCATTCACCCAGTATTTGTTTTTGTTTTTAAGCAAATTGAGGTAAATTCTCCGGCAATATTTGTGTTTTTCAACATCCATCATTCCTTCCTTTTATTACATTAAAGAGGCTGAGTCTTTGCTGATAAAAAAATAGTCCAACATCATAGTGCTGCCACCAACTATTGTCTTTTGAGGTATGGACAGTGTTAGTACATTGGGTGTGCACATGTCACCCAACTAACCGGAATATCCTAGTGCAAATCTGCTATAAAGAAATGGCCTAGGTCTCTCATGTATGGTGCGCAAGCTGGTACACATGCTAACTTAAAAGACTTAAAACTGCTATTGCTGCAAAAGGAGACCCTACAAAATATTAAAGTGTGGGGATTCAATACTTGTGCCATGACCACATTTGAAGTTTCGGTGTTTCGAAATAAAAATATCACTGACAACAACCATGATTTCAGAAAAATGAGACAATTTTCCAAGCATCTGAAGTTAGCATGGCACTGCATATTATTCTATACATTTTACATAAATAGGGACATAATTGGGGACAAAGACAGGCTCCATATAGAAAAACTACAATTAAAAACTTAACTTAAACAATAACTCTTGGAAACAAAAAGACAGGTACTGCATTGTTTTGCTGGCTGACAATTAGTGTAAGTGCATACAAAGTATGAATTCGGATGCGCTACTTTCATCTGAATAAAAAGCAGCCAAAATACCGTACACCTACCTTCTAAGCTTCCAAACACAAAGCTAATTATACAATTGTGCAAACTAATCAGGAAAATGACCCATATTTGTTTTTACTAACTTATTATCTTTCAATATATTTTTATTTTTGTATCTAGATAAACTTAAATACGATTATTTTTCAAGAAGTAATTAAACTTTTTTTTAAACTTTGTTAATGCAAAAAACCAGAAGAGCAAATTGTCACCGTCACATCAGCTAGAAAGAGGATTCTTGCCCAGCTCAGCAAAGTATATTTAACTATTGCAGGTACAGTAGGTAGGAAGTGTAATTTGAAAAAAAAAAGGATTAAATGGGTTTTACTGTTAACAATGTCTAACAAAATTCCCGCAGGGGTCGACATATACGTAAGCCTATTTGCCTCCAGACATTTTTATACTTTACGAATTGCCCATTATTAAATCTGTCTAAATCTCCTCTGCATTTTTTTTACCCTTGTCATGTTGCAGAAAGACATCTGAAGACATCTGAAGGCTGTGATCATAACAAATGCAGGATCTACACGATTACATGTGCATAATCTCTAACTGCTTAAAAAGCTATGGAGTACAATTTACCAAGACAAATTTCACTGGGCAGCTGAGTGATAACTCATCATCAATTCAATACTGGCTGAACGTACAGCTTTGACAACCAGCCTAGTACCCTAATCGCATATGAGCGCAATGCACTGGGAGCCTGGATTTTAAGTGTGTTAACAAACAATAATAAACATTGTTAAAATGTAGAAAAATAAATTATTTAATGTTTTTAATATATTTAGCAAAGAAAAATGCTTTATTTTACTAATTCCGATTTTTTTTTTCCATTTAGGGTCCCGTGCTATCGCCATCGTGTGAGACAGTGATCATAATAGGAAAACAGGCGGTGGTATGGTGGTACTTGCACTGAAGTTGTTATACACGGCAATGGTTATCGCTGCCCGGGAAGAGGGGGAGGTATGTTTTTAGTTTGCACATATGCCAACTCCAGGAATGGCACATCTATCTTACAGCTGATTGAGGATAATTAGTTCAGGAAAGAAAATGGCCACAGTTTGGTGAGGAGTGCACTGTAAACATAAAAGCTATACATTCTTTCTCTGAATAACATTTTTGATTGAGTATTTTGTAGACAATGTTAGACCAAAGTAATTATTCTAATAACATTTAATATGAATTTAGAAGCTAACACACAGCATGATTATAAGACACTTAAAGTACTGTACTAACGTCATACCATCAAGTTAATATATAGAGGTTTAACAAGTTCTCTTATTTTTAGTTATATTATTATTATTATTATTATTATTATTATTATTATTATTTAATCCTATTATCTGTACAAAATTGTCTCAATAAATCATAATCATATTATAAACACAGTAGTTGGCACTTTAACAGCACAGAGCTCAATAATGTATGTGTTGGATTAAATTGCACACTTTGACGTAATTAAAAGGACTATAGTAATCAAGGTGCTAATTTTGAGAAATAAGTATGAAACATAAAAGGGGTGTCAATTTCTTTATGGGAGAGAGATTTATCAAACCTTCTAAAGAGGACAAGTGGAGGTGTTGCACCAATCAGAGTCTAGCTACCATAGGTATAGTACATTATATAAAATGATACTAGAGTCTGATTGTTGGAGAGTGGAAAGGAGAACGTAGAGTTATCATAGCTTGGAGGGAGATTAAAGTAGTGGAGTACCAACCAATCAGCTTCTAACGCTCAGTTTTTCAAACACAATATGTAAAATGACAGTTAGAAGCTGATATATTGGTACTTTATCTCTCTCTAAGCTTTGCTAAATGTCCCCCTGAGGGATGCCAACCTCTTTAAAATTGCTGTTTAGTTATCCTCAAAAGAATACATTGACAACCAGCAATCCAAAGCTATTTGATTGGTGTTAGCAAATTAATATCTCATTAATTCTGTTTATGAGAGGTATACTGTATGTAGTATCAGCAAGATACACTATTTCTCTCTTTTAAGAGAGCCATCACATATCCGTCAAGTGATTCACATTAAATGGATCGCTATTATTCCCTCAGTAGAATTACTAAAAATTCTTCTCGGGACAATATCATGTGGTGGAATACCTGTTCTACTGCAATTAAAATAAATATACATCTTCAGAAACCTGTTTGCCAACATCTCATTGAAGAATTTTAAGCACACCACTGCAATAAAGGTCATAGATGAGCTCAACGGACCTGATTCACTAATAAAAACAAAACAAAAACATAAAACAACAGTATAATGTTTTCATTACACCAAAAGTTTTTCAGCTTACATTGATTATATTAACAATTATTATGCAGAAGGAAAATGTAATTGCAGTGTTCTGTATTTCACATTATACTGTACAAAAGAGATGAACTGATAAGACCACAAACATCACCAGATTTATATGAGAAGTAAATAATAATAATGAAAGTGCACTGACCATTTGCACACACAATGGACGCAACCATTTTCTGGCCTGAAGCATTATTCCACCTAATAAGTTCATAAGGGAACAGATCACTGATGTATGGGGTGTGAAGGTTATTATTCTTCAGTAATGTCAGTAGTTCCTATTGAATTCATAGATTGCATTCTCCTAATTATTGGTTCATGGCATAAAACACTACTGCTTCCAATGTGGGTAGGTGATGGGACACACACTGTGATTTGCTTCCAGTGTGACAGTGTGCTAAAGTGGGTATCTCAAAACAAAATATTTAGATTTTTAGAAGACAGTGTCACCTCCATCATTTCCTAACCACTTTCACTGCAACCCCATTTACACTGGCTCCATCCCTAGTCATCATTTTTATATAATCCAACATCCTCCATTAATAACTCCACCTGCAGTGGCCACCCATTAACCAAAAGGAGCATCTGCCTCTTTTGCTGGAAGATATGTGTTAGAAATGAGCTTATTCCCAAATTGTTGAAACTTAAAAATAAAACAAAAATCAGACACATGGTATGGATTGCTTGGATGATCGCTTCTCTCTAGGACAGAGAAACATCTACAGGAGCAAAACAAAAATCAGCCTAAGAGAAAAGTACAGTCACAAATAAGGCAAGTGAAGCTGCGGAGGTGGATGACACAGTACAGCTCCCGGTATTGGCTGCTGATGCAATGAGTCCAGGGAAAGTGGTTGTTGGCGAGAATATTTGGTGCATGTAGAAGAATGGATGTCCGGGGGTGGTTGAAGTGACACAAAAAAACAGACAGGGGAGAATTCAGGGACAGAGGAAGGAGGTGGGATAAATCATGGGAAAGAGAGGAAGGAAAAAGAAAGAGAGAGAAAGAAAGAAAACAGATAAGAAAATAAACAGGTCACAAATACAGAGAAAAAAAGGTCAACTCAGCATAGCCAAACAAGAAAAAAAATAAAAAATGGCAGCTGTTAAAAAGTTGCATAAATACTGAGGCAAGGCCGGAAGCAGAAGCTGTTAGCAGCGAGTTATAGATATGTCGTACATTAGGCAAGTGCAAGACACCAGCGCAAAGAGTATGGATGAAAAAAGATGCTTAACTGTAAACATTGTGAATTAGAGTCTAACAATTGACAAGCCAGCGTTTAAATGTGTCACACATTGCTGTACCAGTGATTGTAATATGTATCATTGAGTTGCAGTTTTTTGGTGTGCAGAGTATATGCAATGATTGAGGACTGTTTTTCCTGGTGAAATACATACTTCAAATTCTGTACAAGTCAGAACCCAGTCAGACAAATAAAAGAGCAATATTTAGCTTTGTGGGCAAAGGTGGAGATGTGGACTCAGGGTTCAGTATATTAGATCTGCATTCGTAATGTTGACATGAGAATGTTAACGTGGTCTTTATGTCAACAGTGAACATGTCAACATGTTAATCAGCATAGGAACAAAGATGAATTGTCGACATACACACAATGTCGATAATGTGATTTGAAGGTAACTGTAAAGTTGGCCATACATTAGAACGATTTTAGGGATGATTGAACGATTTTGATGCATCTGAATGATAAATTATTTGAAATTGTGCAAATCGTGCTGTTTTCACTAACGATAATGATCTGATGCGCGGTTCCACGGGTCGTTTGATGTTTCTTCAGGTCTTACCTGCTGCATGTAAGATCTGAAGCTATCGTCAATGACAGTATGCTCCTGGATGTGGCTACTCCTCAGATCGTTAGCAAGATCTTAAAGATCTTCCTTATGTGTATGCACTATGGGGGTGATTCAGAGTTGATCGTAGCTGTGCTAAATTTAGCACAGCTACGATCATCCACACTGACATGCGGGGGGACACCCACCATAGGGCTAGCCCGCCCCACATGTCAGTCCCTGCCCCGTCGCTGAAGTACAACAGCATTTTGCAGTTCAGGAGTAGCTCCCGGCCAGCGCAGCTTTTGCGTGCTGGCCGGGAGCTACTCGTCGCTGCCCGGCTCGCAGCGGCTGCGTGTGGCGTCACGCAGCGGCTGCGGTCCGCCCCCCGCATGGCCCGGCCACGCCTCCGCTGGCCGGACCGCGCCCACAAAATGGCGGCCAAATGCCGCCCCCTCCCGCCCAGCGACCGCCTCTGCCTGTCAATCAGGCAGAGGCGATCACTAGGCAATGACAGCCGCTGGCAGCGGGTAATCAGGTCAGAATGACCCCCTATATCGTGAGTCCGGGACTGCTGGGGAGTTCAAGGGAAATCATTGGCAACATCGCTCATTTGCGAGTCATTCTAATGTATGGCAAGCTTAAGCATAACACTAACTCTAATGTCGACATTTTATACTGTAAGCTAACATTCTGCCCATGTTAACACTTTCCAGACTCAACATTTATTAGGTACACATTTTAACCATGTTGACATAACAGTCAACATTCTTGGGTCAACATTAAGAATGTCAACATTGTCAACAAGGAAAACTGACTGCATATTATTCATAGTCATTAGACGCCACTACAAAATGGCAGAAGAAGTAATATGTAACTTTCCAGGTGTGACTTGAAGGATACCTCCATCCACAAGGGGGCAGGAGAACTTTACTTTTCAGATAGTTTAACATCTCCATGCTATCCTGGATCACTGACTGGTAGAATTTACATAGGAAGAAATGCTGACAGCATAGGGAAAAACTTTATAGTATATTGTCTAGGTATCCACGTCTTTAAAATGGTTACTGCATTCTGACCATTACATTAAAATTAAATAAAAATATATATACAGTTACTGTTCTTCATAATTAAACGCTGCAATTATTATGTCATTAGGGTTGATGCTATGGTACAGAGGTTCCCAAACTTGGTCCTCAAGGCACCCTAATGGTCCAGGTTTTAAGGATAACCATGCTTGGGCACAGACAAGGCTGCCATCAGAAATGGAGGGGTCTGGGACTGACAAATTAGGTAGGGCCCCCCACCACACACACTGCTCCATAGCCACACACACACTGCCCCATAGGCACACACAGCACACACTCCCATAGACACACACACACTCTGCCCCATAGACACACAGAGCACACAGTACCATAGACACACAGTCCCTTAGACAGACACATAATACTGCTACCAGCCTCTCCTTCCAGTCCCCCCTGCATCCCCCAAAGCTTACCATTGGAGGGGGCCCGTGTGGCAGCAGTGAGGATTGGGAGCCAGGCCAGCTGTCTGCGCACCACCAAACAGGCACGGAGGGACAGAACTGCAATGGTATTCTGACTATAGAGCTGGCCACCATGAGCCAATTGGAACTTGCAAACTGGCAGCCAATCAGGAGCTGCCAAGTGGGCCCAGAACTGTAGTTCTTAATGTCCCCCCTTGGTGGTGGGCCTGGGCACAGGTGGCTTAATTAGCATCTCAGTCAATTTAAGTTAACCATCTGTGCTTAAAATGGATATCTTAAAACCTGGACTGTTAGGATGCCTTAAGCACCAAGATGAGAACCACTGCTATACAGAGGTATAAATAAGGGGGGTTGAGCAGGGCATGTGCCCTGGGTGCCTTGGCAGACCCAGCAGAGGAGGGTGCCGCCGACGGCCAGGGCGTCATGCCCACCCACCCCCGCTGTTGCTCTGCCCCGTCACGCTGCAATGTGAGGGGAGGAGAGCGCAGCATCTCTCCTGTCCCTCAATGTTCTCACTGCTCAGTGTGAGTGTCTGTCTGGTCTCCGGCGGCGTTAGCAAAAAAGATATTGTGGACTGGCTCCTGATTGGCTGCCGATCCGCGAGCTCTGATTGGCTAACAAACCGGCGCCACATTTAAGATAGCCGCTGCTGAAGACTGGACTTCATGGAGCATTGAGGGGCAGGAGAGGTGCTGCACTGCACTCTCCTCCCCTCACATAGCAGAGGCCAGCGGCAGCGGTGACAGTGAGCGGATATCCAGGTTGATGTAAGCAGCAGCCATCGGGGGGGCGGGAGGGGGGGGTCATGTATCTGGTACTTTGAGGCAATGTGTATCTGGCACTGTTGGGCAGTATGTATCTGGCACTGTGGGGCACTGTGTATCTGGCACTGTGGGGTACTGTATATCTGGCACTGTGGGGCACTGTGTATTTGGCACTGTGGGGCACTGTGTATCTGCCACTGTGGGGCAATATGTATCTGGCACTGTGGGGCAATTGTGTATCTGGCACTGTGGGGCAATTGTGCATCTGGCACTGTGGGGCAATAGTGTATCTGGCACTGTGTACTGTGTAAAAAGGGGACTCAGCGTGCATACTGTGCAAAAAGGGGACTCTGCGTGGGTACTGTATAAAAAGGGGACTCTGCCTGCGTACTGTGCAAAAATTGAATGAAGGTGTGCTGAGAGTCAACACAAGGGGTAGGTGATAGTGTGCTGAGAGGCGACACAGGGGGTAGGTGATAGTCATGTTGGCACACCCCATTTTCAGTGGCCATGCCCCTTCTGGTATGTGGCCACACCCCTTCTCATGCGTGGCCACGGACATTTTTTCGGCGCCCGCACACATACTTCATTTCTTCATTTTGTGGTTTTGTTGTTTTCTTGGTGGGGAGGAGGGGGGGGGTGGGTGTCACTCCTCATCTTGCCCTGGGCTCCGAAAACCCTAGTTACGCCCAGTGGCAATTCTTGCCACGGGCAATCGGTACTTTTGCCCGGGGCGCCGCCTTCCGGAGGGCGCCGGCGCCATCCGGAGGGCGCCGCACCAGGGCAAGATCTGCCACTGTGCCCCCCGCAGTGCCCTGTTGTGCCCCCCCGCTTTGAAGGGAACCAGACGCGTAGCGTCTAGTTTCCTTTCATTGAGAGGACCTTAGTTCTGCGGTGCGCGATGATGTCATCGCGCACCGCACAGCAAAGGTCCTCTCCATGAAGGGAAACTAGACGCTACGGTCTAGTTTCCCTTAATGTAGAGGACCTTTGCTGTGCGATGTGCGATGACGTCATCGCGCACCGCACAGCATAGTGGCACAGACACTAGGGGTCATAATTGACCTCTAGTGTCTATGCTGTTCTATGGGAGAGACGTAATAACGTCTCTCCCATAGATCGAAGAGAGGAGAGGAGAAGAGCGGCGCCGCCGGCGGAGGGGGTCTGCAGCGATCTGGATCAGGAACGGGGATGGTAAGTATACTTTTTTTTATTTTTATTTTTCTTTCAGCGTTGTGACCACGCCCCCATTTGAAGCCACGCCCCTATATTTTGCCCGGGGCGCCACAAGGCCAAGAACCGGCCCTGGTTACGCCTCTGCTGCTATAATATAATTTAGTTGCAAAATCATTGCAGGAATACCTACTTTAAAAATTGTGTGTGGTTTTGTTTAAGGTAGTAATACTGTAGATGTAGTCATTGTTCATTTATGACAAGTACTGTGCTGTTTTATAGTTTACATGTCCAATATGGATAATAATATGGCTATTCTCACTCTGAGATATGAAAAGAAAGTATTCCCCCTGCAATGACAATCACTATTTCAAAATAAAAAAAAATATATTGAAAATAACAGGGTAATTACCTGCCTGAATAATTTATAGTATATACCACTCACAGTATTCTAAAGAGTAGGGAAATTGCAAATTTTCCTTTGCTTTGATAACAGGCAAAAAAAAAAACCTCAATAACAGACAATGACAAAGGAAGTAGAGATTTATAAATTGCAAACAAACTGAGTAACAGTATTTAAAACCAAAAGTGAATGAAAATGCCCATGTTTAAAATCCACTTTCAACCAGCAGTTCTACAAGTGACAATGTCCATTTAGAAAATGAAACAATTATCTACACAAAAGATATTTGCCATAAGCAATGGGTAATGGGAAGAATAATGATTATGCAATCCCAGGACACTGTAGGGTACCTTTCTGAGCTTCAGATGGTTTAAAACATGAGAAATACACTGTAGACAATTAATATATTGTATCTGAGATTGTAACTACAGTATTGCAATAGTTAGATTGTTTCCATTTACATTTTTTAGGTGTTAAAAGATAAATTTTTACTGGGAATGAAGATGTCTTTTGGGTTTATTAATTTCATGAAAAAGGGTAAAGAGATATTACGCAACCATCTTGACTATTATAACGTGAATATATGGTGCTACTATTATTCAAGCAACCGACATGGGAAGAATTAGAATCAGAAGAAACAAAGCACCATTGAACTCCCCTTAGTCCACTAGCTGGGGAGTGTATTCAAACATGTTTCTACTTCCTTACACAATTATAATGCACTTTCTAAGCCTGAAAATACTGCATTCAATGTTTCTTATCATAATCTTGGAAACTGCACGAAACGTATATATCATTTAAAACACATTATGTGAGCGCTGTGATTATGGGGGTAATTCAGAGGTGGCTGGAGGAGAGACATCGGGCTCAAGTGCAAAATATTTTTCCTCTGTACATATGTCCCGATAGGAAATGCTGGGGGATGCAGATCGTAATTGCATGGAGATCAGTACGATTCTGATAGGTGTTTCTGGGTGGTGATGGATGAGAACAGCTGCCGCCAGAGAGCATCTCAATAGATAGCCCATCAGATACAACATTAGCATCATTTCATCTGCTACTCTGCTGTGTCCATCTCGGAATCACAGCCAATGTGAGTTACTTACAAAGTAGACAATTTCAAAAATAAAACTCAGCATCAAATCTCTTCATTGCATACATGAGACAAGACAGGTGCTGATAGACAGAGACTGTTAAACAAACGTGCAAGTAATTGTGGACTTTGTGTGTCTAAATGGCATATTAGGAGCAATATGAACTTTTATAGATAAGTACATTAAAAATAAAAACGAGATTTATAGTAAGAACTTACCGTTGTTAAATCTCTTTCTGCGAGGTACACTGGCCTCCACAGGGAATGACATTGGGGTGTAGAGTAGGATCTTGATCCGAGGCACCAACAGGCTCAAAGCTTTGACCTTCTTCCCAGAATACCTAGCGCCGCCTCCTCTATAACCCCGCCTCCGTGCACAGGAGCTCAGTTTTTGTTAACCAGTCCAATGCAGTAGCAGTCAAAAAAGACGACAACTGTTAGTAGCCACATACACCACATTCTCACGACAGGCGAAAGTGTCAGCGGCTAATGCCATACCAACCCAAAGAAGCTAAGTTTGTCAGGGTGGGCGCCCTGTGGAGCCCAGTGTACCTCGCAGAAAGAGATTTAACAACGGTAAGTTCTTACCATAAATCTAATTTTCTGCTGCGGGGTACACTGGGCTCCACAGGGAATGACATTGGGGATGTCCTAAAGCAGTTCCTTATGGGAGGGGATGCACTGTAGCGGGCACAAGTACCCAGCGTCCAAAGGAAGCATCCTGGGAGGCGGAAGTAACAAATGCATAGAACCTTATGAATGTGTTCACTGAGGACCACGTAGCCGCCTTGCACAATTGTGCAAGGGCCGCACCACGGCGGGCCCCCCAAGAAGGTCCAACCGACCGAGTAGAATGGGCCTTTATGGTAGCAGGAGCTGGAAGGCCAGCCTGTACATAAGCATATGCAATCACCATTCTAATCCATCTGGCCAGGGTCTGCTTGTGAGCAGGCCAGCCACATTTGTGAAAACCAAACAGAACAAAGAGAGAATCCAACTTTCATGATGGAGGCAGTTCTCTTCACGTAGATACGGAGAGCCCGTACCACATCCAAAGACCGCACTTTGGAAGACAAATCAGGAGTGGCAAAGGCCAGAACCACAATCTCCTGATTAAGGTGGAAAGAAGACACCAACTTAGGTAAATACCCGGGACATGTTCTAAGAACCACCCGATCACGGTGAAAAATAAGATATGGTGACCTACAAGACAAGGCACCCAAATCCGACACCCTTCTAGCAGAGGCAATAGTCAGCAGAAACAATACCTTAAGAGAAAGCCACTTAAGGTCTGCAGATTCAAGAGGCTCAAACGGAGACCCTTGCAACGCCTCCAAAACCACCGACAAGTCCCAAGGGGACACATGCGGGATATAGGGAGGTTGAATCCGCAACACACCCTGAGTGACCGTATGTACATCAGGTAAAGTCGCAATTTTTCTCTGGAACCAAACCGACAAGGCAGAAATATGGACCTTGATGGAGGCCAGACAAATGCCCAAGTCTAGGCCCTGTTGTAGAAAGGCCAAAAGTTTGGCCGTACTAAACTTGTAAGTGTCATGATTGTTAGATGAGTACCAAGCAAAGTAAGAATTCCAGGCCCTATGGTAAATGCGAGCAGAAGCCAGTTTCTGGGCCTTCAACATGGTTTGAATGACCGCCTCAGAAAATCCTTTGGCCCTCAAGACGGAAGCTTCAAGAGCCACGCCGTCAAAGCCAACCGGGCCAAATCCTGATATACACAGGGGCCCTGAACGAAGAGATCTGGGCGTTGTAGAAGTAGAAGAGGACGCTCTTATCGAGAGACCCTGAAGGTCTGAAAACCAATGCCGTCTGGGCCACGTGGGAGCGATAAGAAGTAGGATTCCTCCTTCTTGCTTGAACTTCCTTATTACTCTGGGCAGACGTGACACCGGAGGGAACCCATATGGCAGCTGAAAGTTCCATGGAATTGCCAGTGCGTCCACGAATGCTGCTTGAGGATCCCTTGTCCTTGCTCCGAAGACCGGAACCTTGTGATTGTGTTGAGACGCCATCAGGCCCCACCTGTCCACGAGGAGTTGAAACACTTCTGGATGGAGGCTCCACTCTCCAGCGTGTATGTCCTGACAACTGAGAAAGACCGCTTCCCAGTTTAGGACCCCCGGAATGAACACTGCCGATATGTATGGCAGATGGCGTTCCGCCCACTGAAGAATCCGTGATACTTCCCTCATTGCCATGCGGCTTCAAGTGCCGCCTTGATGATTGATGTATGCCACCGTGGTGGCGTTGTCTGACTGTACATGAACAGGTCTGTTCTGTATTAAATGCTGGGCCAAGTTCAATGAGTTGAACACCTCCCGCAATTCCAGAATGTTTAGCGGGAGGAGAGACTCCTCCTTGGTCCACCGACCCTGAAGGGAGTGTTGCTACAACACCATGCCCCAACCTCTCAGACTGGCATCCATCGTCAGAAGGACCCAGTTGGAGATCCAAAAGCCACCAGCTCAGTGACAGACGGACCTCCGAAGACAAGGAGATCATGTGAGACCTGATCCGTTAAGGCCGGCCATCCCACTTGGCAAGAATTAGCTTCTGCAGAGGGCGGGAATGGAACTGAGCGAACTCCACCATGTCGAAAGCAAACACCATGAGACCTAGCACTTGCATTGCCGAATGTATTGACGAGATAGGAAGCATCAAATCCTGTCCTAAATCTTGAGGACTTTCTCCTGAGACAAGAACAACCGCTGGTTGTGAGTGTCCAACAACGCCCCCAGGTGCACCATGCTCTGAGCAGGGACCAGGGAAGATTTCTTCCAGTTGATGAGCCACCCGTGGGCTTGCAGAAACTGGATAGTCTGATCCAGATGGCATAGGAGACTTTCTGGGGAATTTGCCAGGATCAACAAGTCGTCCAGGTACGGTAGGATCCTGACCCCTTGACGGCGGAGTACAGCCATCATTACCGCCGTGACCTTGGTGAAAACCAAAAGGTAACGCCCGAAATTGGTAATGGAGGTTGCCAACCGCAAACCTCAGGTATTGCTGATGCAACACTGCAATGGGAATATGCAGGTAAGCATCCTGTATGTCCAGGGAGACCATATAATAACCAGGTTCCAATGTCAGAACAATAGAGCGAAGAGTTTCCATACAAAACTTGGAGACCCTCACAAATTTGTTCAAGTACTTGAGGTTGAGAATGGGCCATGAGGACCCGTTCGGTTTCGGGACTAGGAACAGCGGTGAATGGTACCCCTTGCCTCTCTGAGCCAGAGGCACCTGTGTTCAGGAGGGACTGTACTACCGAATGAAGGGTTCCTTGCCTTCACCTGATCTGAAGGGATGTCTGTCAAGCAAAATCGATGAGGGGGACAATTCTTGAAGGATACGGCGTAACCTCGAGTGATGACTTCCCGTACCCAAGCATCGGAAGTGGTCCTCAACCATTCCTGGGTATACCCTAGAAATCAGCCCCCCACCCTGGGATCCCCCAGAGGGAGGCCCGCCCCATCATGCGGCAGGCTTGTCAGTTTTGGAAGAAGGCTGATGGGCAGACCAGGCCCGTGTGGGTTTGGGCTTATTGGGTTTGGAAATGCGATCCTGTTTCGGGTACACCTGACCTTTTGCTTTCCCTGAAGGATGAAAGGAGCGAAATGGAGTACTCTTAGTCTTCGGCACTGAAGGAGCAGTACTAGGTAGACATGCTGTTTTAGCAGAAGCTAAGTCAGCCACTATCTTGCTGAGGTCTTCTCCAAAAAGAATGTCTCCCTTAAAAGGGAGTACCTCCAGGGTTTTCTTAGAGTCCAAATCCACAGACCAGGACCGTAACCAGAGAATACGGCGAGCCAAAATGGACATGGTAGAAGCCTTGGCCGCCAGAATACCGGCATCAGAAGCAGCCTCCTTAATGTAATGAGAAGCTGTGACAATATAAGACAGACATTATCTAGCATGATCAGAAGTGTTGGAAGGCAACTCCGCCTCCAGCTCCTGAACCCATGATCCAACAGTCTCTGCAGCCCATGTCGCTGCAATGGTGGGCCAATGCGCAGCACCAGTTAGGGTATAAAATGCCCTTAAACAACCCTCCACACGCTTATCTGTCGGTTCTTTCAGAGACGTGACAGTAGTTACCGGCAGAGCTGAGGATACGACCAGCCGCGCCACCTGCGAATCCACTGGCGGGGGTGTTTCCCAATTTTTACTTAGCTCCGCTGCAAGGGGGTAGCGAGCCAGCATCTTCTTGTGAGGCATGAATTTCTTTCCTTGATTTTCCCAGGATTCCTGACGTATTTCAACTAAATGGTCAGAATGAAGTAAAACTTGTTTAACCACTTTCTGACGTTTAAACCTGTCCGGTTTCTTAGGGGCAACATCAGGCTCCGGGTCATCAGTAATTTGACGAATGGTCCTGATAGCCTCCAACAAGTCAGGAACATCCACCTGTGAAACAGATTCCCCATCAGAAGCGTCGGGATCAGAATCTGTGGGGTCAGTATATATGCCATACTCATCAGACGAGGAATCTGGGACGTTGGTGGATTGTGAGTAAGTAATGGCCCGCTTAGAGGACCCCTTGGTCTTAGGCGGGCGAGGGTTAGACTTCTGAGTAGTCAGTGATTGGTTCAATTGCTGTAACTGAGCAGACAGTTGATCTGCCCATGGCGGATTAACCGTGGGGAACATAAGCGTTTGTACTGGCACAGGAGGTCCCATAGGGGGCGTTAGTCTAGTTACCAGCATATGCAATAGCGTGGAGAAGGAGGCCCAAGGTGGGTCATTTTGAACCTCCGTTGCTATAATCCAACTTGGGGGTAAGGATCCTCCAGAACCTGAACCCTCAGCTGCTATATTTTCCTCAAATGTGTCTGCAGCATCATTACCACGCAATGTGGGATCAGCCTCAGGCCCATTGCCCTTTGTAGCTGATATATTAGCAAGCTCAATGCAAGGCAACACAGTACATATCAGCAGCACAATACCTGACAAGAACCCCCTGTGTAGTGTATCAGCACAAACAAGGAATTCAAGAGGTATATCGTGACTAAAAATCACAGAGAAAAATACACACTGAGTATATCCTGTGAACTACATATATTAAACGATAGACCTGACGCACTTAGCCCCCTCAGGTTATAGAATATAGGGACAGCAATGTGAGTGAGATACACGAAATAGACGTCACACAGCAGCTATATGCACACACACGTAGTCATATTGTACAATGCAGAAATTATGACATGCAATAAAACTGCACTGGACTAGCAATACAGAGTAGTACTATGTATAGCTATACACTCAATAGATATAACAATGCACAGTAAAGACTGGATGTATATCACAGGGTACTTGTACCATATAACCCTAAATGCAGTCTTTCTTAAGACTAAATGCAGTCTTTCTTAACTAACACTGGGGGTAATTTCAAGTTGATTGCAGCAGGATTTTTGTTAGCAATTGGGCAAAACCATGTGCAATGCAGGGGAGGCAGATATAACATGTGCAGAGAGAGTTAGAGTTTGGGTGGGGTGTGTTCAATCTGCAATCTAATTTGCAGTGTAAAAATAAAGCAGCCAGTATTTACCCTGCACAGAAATAAAATAACCCACCCAAATCTAACTCTTTCTGCACATGTTATATCTGCCTCCCCTGCAGTGCACATGGGCCCTCATTCCGAGTTGATCGGTCGCAAGGCGAATTTAGCAGAGTTACACACGCTTAGTCTACGCCTACTGGGAGTGTATCTTAGCATCTTAAAAGTGCGAACGAAGTTTACGCAATATTGCGAACAAAAAAAACTTAGCAGTTTTAGAGTAGCTCCAGACTTACTCTGCCTGTGCGATCAGTTCAGTGCTTGTCGTTCCTGGTTTGACGTCACAAACACTCCCAGCGTTCGCCCAGACACTCCCCCGTTTCTCCGGCCACTCCTGCGTTTTTTCCGGAAACGGTAGCGTTTTCAGCCACACGCCCATAAGACGCCGTGTTTCCGCCCAGTAACACACATTTCCTGTCAATCACACTACGTTCGCCGGTGCGAACAAAAAGCCGTGAGTAAAAATCCTTTCTTCATAGCAGAATTACTTAGCGCAGTCGCAGTGCGAACATTGCGCATGCGCTCTAAGCTGATTTTCACTGCGATGCGAAAAAAAAGAACGAGCGAACGACTCGGAATGAGGGCCATGGTTTTGCCCAATTGCTATCAAAAATCCTGCTGCGATCAACTTGGAATTACCCCCACTGTCAGCAGACATGTAGTACTTAAGTTACCAGTGGAGTGTCTACACTCTATAGAATATATTTAGTGACATTTATATATATATATATATATATATATATATTTAAAAAAAAACATTTTTTATATAATACTCAACTAACTAGCATACAGTAACAACTCTTGCTATAAACAAAGTGAGTATGCATAGATTAATATTTAAACTTCAGGTGACAAATAGGTATATAAACACTACGGGGGTAATTCCAAGTTGATCGTAGCAGGATTTTTGATAGCAATTGGGCAAAACCATGTGCACTGCAGGGGGGGCAGATATAACATGTGCAGAAAGAGTTAGAGGTGGGTGGGTTATTTTATTTCTGTGCAGGGTAAATACTGGCTGCTTTATTTTTACACTGCAAATTAGATTGCAGATTGAAGACACCCCACCCAACTCTAACTCTCTCTGCACATGTTAAATCTGCCCCCCTGCAGTGCACATGGTTTTGCCCAGTTGCTAACAAAAATCCTGCTGCGATCAACTTGGAATTACCCCCTACATGCATTGATTTACTAACTGGAGATTGTCATGGTGAGCTCTCAAAGTGGCTGGCACAGATAGAAAGTAAATGCCACAGTAATCAAAACTGAACTCTCATCCTCCACCCCAAAATATTTAAATAAAATAAGTAGTTTAATTTGCTGAAAAACAGGGTAACTTATAAATTTCACTCAATTGGACCTCTATAATAACCCAGGGAAGGTTAAACAGTAATGATAAAAAAAAAAAGTAAAGTTTAATGGTACACACTGCAATGTACACACTGGCGACGAGAGGGGGATGGAAGCAAGTACTAATTACCCAGTTCCAGGCAGTGTTACTTTTGACAAGGATTTTCAATTTAGTTTTAGTCTTAGTTGCTATCTTAAAATTGTATTTAGTTTAGTCTTTTTCTTTTGCTTCATTTAAGTCAAGATTTAGTCAGTGGATTTCTGTTTTCATTTTTGTTTCATTTTAGTCAATGTTTTAGTCATAACGTTTGCAGTTTAATGATACTGTAATGGATTTTGCTGAAGAACATTTGTCTACAATCGCCTTGACTAGTTTGCACACCTTTATCTATGTGTTTAGTAAACTAGGCTCAGTAGGCTAAGAATGTGTTACACACTGAGTCTGTCTGACAGTAGTACTCCTGTATATCATTTACAAATTAATGCCTTAAGTTTGTTAGAACAAACAAGTGCAATACACAATCCTATTTCTGTCACAGCAGGTCATATTTATTTTCTGTAAATATCTAGAACACATAATTGTTCTTTAAAAATGTAAAACCCTACTTCCAGGGATGAGTTTGACAAGGAATTTATATTTAGTTTTAGTCTTAGTGTTTTTTTGCTTTGTTTAAGTAAAGATTTAGTCGATGGTGTCACAATCCTGGCTGAATTTCTTATGTTCTGTGTCATACCTCAGCATGGGGCAGATGTATTAACTTGGAGACGGCAGAAGGAAGTGATAAACCAGTGATATGTGCAAGGTGATAAAGGCACCAGCCAATCAGCTCCAATATGTAAATTAACAGTTAGGATCTGATTGGCTGGTGCCTTTATCACCTTGCACATATCACTGGTTTATCACTTCCTTATGCCTTCTCCAGGTTAATACATCTGCCCCCATATTCTGCAAACATGCATCTGCTTCACATACTAACTGCAGTCTTGATTACTTACAGATCAGCACCTGAGTAGAAATTCCTCTGTGTAATTGCAAAGATCCAGTGTTCAGCAACTGGGCTCTCTGTTCATCACATCCAGCTGGAAGTCTGTACATGCTGTTCCTGCATAGTTCTCTCAGCATAATGTGTATAAATTCTAAATGTGTTTATTCATATTGTCTGCATCCTAGTGTTTGGGCCTACTAGGCCTCAAGCCACATCTGAGCTTAAGCCAGGAGTACTGCTGTGACAAGTCCTGATCACCTGACTGCAACACAGCCAATCTTGTGACTGTCTGAGTGGGATATGGTCATTAGGTAGACAGTCATTAGGTCGACCACTATTGGTCGACATGCAATAGGTCAACATGGTCACTAGGTCGACATGTACTAGGTCAACATGGAAAAATGTCAACATGCGTTTTTCACTTTTTTTCATTCTTTGAACTTTTTCATACTTTACGATCCATGTGGACTACGATTGGGAATAGTCACCTTGCCCGAAGCATGGCGATTGAAGCGAGTGCACTAATTGGGGTTCCCCGTCACTTTATGAAGAAAACGACACCAAAAAAAGTTTAAAAAAACCTCATGTCAACCTTTTTCCATGTCAACCTTGTTCATGTCGACCTAATGAACATGTCGACCTAGTGACCATGTCAACCTAATGCATGTCGACCAATAGTGGTCAACCTAATGACTGTCAACCTAAGTGTGGTCGACCTAATGACCCATACCTGTCTGAGCTTCCCTGCACCACCTGATTCCATTCAGCCTATCCCAGTTAACCCAGGGGTTTATCTTCCAGCCTCTGGCTCTCATGAATCATCAGTACAACAGTCTCTTTCCAGGAAGTAACAGCTCTGTGCTAAGCTCCTTCATTCCAGTGACTTTGTAAGATCCAGTCCATCCCAATTCCATTCCGGCTACCATTGCTATTTGGACTTTACCTTTCTTCAGTGTCTTCCTGCAATACTGCCAGTGTTAAGATTCCGGATCAAGCCCGATGAGCACTCCAGTCCGTTCTGGTTCCATTACGGATACTATTTTAATTTTAACTGTGTTTTAACACTCTCACGTGCCAAGATTCCGGATCAAGCCCGGCCAGCACTACAGTCCAATCCAGTTTTATTTTGGATATTATTGTTATTTGAGCTTTGTCTTCTACAGTCCAATCCAGGATATTATTGTTATTTGAACTTTGTCTTTTCAGTCCAAGCCAGTTTCATTCCAGTTATCATTCTGTGGCCAACCTGGTATCTTCTGTCATTATACAGTATCTACAGTGAATCATGGATGTTGTTCTTTAATAAAAGCTTCATTTACTATTATATCTACCTCTGGGTTTGTCACTGCTAGAACACCAATGATTCTTTCAAGTACATGCATCACACCTGGTTAAAGTCTCCTCAATTCATTTATGCTCCCTCTGTGTTAGCTCCGTCCACAAATGCCTGGCCAAACCAAACCTAACCCTCAGGCATGACAGGTGGATCTCAGTTTTCATTTTAGTCTAATTTTAGTCCTGGAATAAATTGTAGTCAACAAATACTTTTAGCCAAAATTCTCATTGACAAAATTAACCCTGGTCCCGGGCTTGTTGGTGGGGACTAGGTTCGGGTCCCCCGCCCACACACACACATTGCGTATACTTACCTTGTGGCGGCAAACCATCCCCGCAATTAATATTTAATTTATCATTTTTTAAGATGACATGGCCACGTTCCTGGTTAGGCCACGTACCGTACAGTATCTGGGTCCAAAGCAACGTTCTACGACCATAACAGCATATACCAAAAAAAAAATTATCCAGACAAAATGATTTATTTTCAGTGTTCTGATGTACAATATAAGATTGGCTGCGTAGATACAGCTGTGTAAAAGGCAGACATCTAAGCGAGTCTGTTATTTTAGCTATAGATAATAAAAGTAACCATATCTGACTAGATGATATACTTGTGTGAAGGTAGAGCTGCACTGTAACTCTGTTAGCTTTAAGTTTTCTTTATCTTCAATCAAATTTCAGTGAATTATTTTCAACTACACCAATAATTTTTGAATGTTGAATTCTAAGCAATACAAACACTTTGTTTTGTAAGCAACATTAAATTTGTCTGATGATCCTGTCATACTGTTGACGGAAACCCAAACACTTTATATACTCTGACACTCACTCAACAATAATTTAATACCATTCAATACAGAAATACGAAACAGTTTGCTGAGTAATGAAGACTGCAATAACATCTGAAGAAACTCGTATCTATTTGTTTTACTTATAGAGTCTTATACGATCACAAACTGCACAGCCTAACTCAGTGCTGGCTACAGCCAAAGCTGTACAGAACGGTACAGTGAGCACTTAGTGATTTTTTACACATTCCGAAAATGCTAAATACTGTGGCCAGCAAATACTATGGATTAATATGAATCCTTTTCACTTGTTCTGTCTTTGCTTAAGATGACTTTGGCATGGTTTTTTTTTGGTATGTGTTTTGGTTCATTTTATTTAATGGCTCACAATATTTTTTTATCATGTGATACTGTGATTTAATTATGACTTTCTGTTTTAGCCTATTTAAAAATTGTATAATTTAATCATCTTATAATATCACAGTGGTTCCCAAACATTTTCGAATCATGGAACCCTATAGTGTCAGCATTATTTCACGGCACCCCTAGGCCCAAAGTTTGATACTGAGAAATTCAAAAATATTAAATTAAGTGAATTGTGCTTATGTCATTCGTAGATTTAGTTATGGAGTGAGGGACAGGACTCACTTCTGTTTATCCACATATATTATGACTGGAAGCCACAAGCACTCGTTTTGCCTATTACATTCACCATAATTAATTTGAATTGGTCCTGGATCACTAACCCTGCCAGTGTTCTGAGGCACCCTAGGGTGTCAAAGCATCCAGTTTGGGAACCACTGTTATTTAATTTTATTGTCAATGTCTATACAAGCAAAAAAAAATTATATGAAAAGGTGTTTGTCGATGAAAATATATCTGATATAATAAAAACTAAAAGTTCTTTCAATAAAATCAATTTATTACACCGATTCATTACTGGACATTGCATTGCATTTTACACGTGGCTCATCTTGGGTTAGTAATAAGATCTGATCTATTTTTTATTTTACATCTGCAAGTATAAATATGGGAGACAGCTCTCTGGCATTAGAAAGGAGAAAACCTGTCCTTTTCTTTAACCACTTAACTGGCATGATCAGTTCACATGCAACCACGCCACCCCGCTGAGTCCCCCAGTTTTTGACATGCACATTCGTACTGCAGATGTGCATAATAAATACGATATTTTAATATTTTAAAACAATACTTTTTAAACTATGCTAAATAATATATACCGTACATTTGTTTTTTTAAACAACAACTATATGAACGGTTTTGAATGGAAAAATCATCAGTTTAGTGGTTAAGTGTGTCACAGACACATCCCCAGTAAGTAAGGTGTGACATTGCCCATTCATTATTATCCTTCACAGCGCCGGAGGTATTCTGTATTTCTGGTTTTCAGATCTTTTTGCTAATTAATCAGTTCTGTATATGTGTTGATGGGAATGGCCATAAGGATTATACAGAACTTGAAAAAAAGCCTCAGCTTGTCTGTCAAAATAAACTAACAAGCATCAGTTTTCTCATGGGCAAATTGATTATTATATAATGCACTGAGCTACGTACTGCAAGGTTGGCATAGAAATGCATTTAGAAAATAAAACAGACAAATATTAAGCTCTGGGAGATATTCACCGTTGCTCATGAATATCACGGCTCTTGGGTCAAGAGCACTAATTAAATGAATGCAGCGGAAGTGCAATCAGTGCACCCAACCCAATTCAGATCCAGTTTAAGAAGCTTTTAGACATGATTTCTGTATTAAATTTTGTCTTAAATGTTAATTAATTTATGGTTTTTCTAACAATTTTCTATGTATGGTAAAGGAACTGTAAAACAAAATACATGTCAGTGTTCTAGGCTGAGGAGTAGCCAGAACTTTGTGGGCTTCATAGCAAAATTTTGAAGGGTCCCCAGTCCCAATGCTTCTAAGAGACACCTCTCTGCAGCAGCTGATAATTTTATGCCCCATAGTAGCGCCTACTTCACTTCACATTATATCACATTGTAGGGATACCAGATGCAACACAGTACCTCCAATTTACATTATGACATAAAAGGGCAGATTCAATTGTTGCCACTAGATGGCGCCCAACAAAGCAATTAAATTGCTGCTCCTTACGGTTGTGCATGCAGCTGGGGAGACACATTTAAGCTCCCAGCCTCCTGTGGTGTGAGCTGAAATGTGCGCAAACTCTGTGGTTTGGCCACTCAAATGGGAGTTTGAACTCCCTAGCCTGTACTTTAGACAGGTTTAGCCACTGTGCGCAGCTAAACCCGCTACTAATGGGCATGCGCGCCCAATGGTGGCAACAACTGAATAGTCCCAGTGGGAGCTCAACAGGTTTGGGAGCCCACAGAACAACTGAATCAGCCCCACAATGTCCTGAGCTCATACTATGTCAAATTACAGTGCCCCCAGTTCATATTATGCCACATTATATGGAACAGGTCCAGAGGCATACCAAGATCTATTGCAGATATATTGTAAGTTCCCCTTTGTTCCACCCAATAGTGAAAAATGTATATAACACATGTAACTCTGACAGGGAAGGTGGGCCCCTCTCAGCTCTGGGCCCCATAGCAGCTGCATTCCCGACAGTGTTTCTAGGGAAACAGCAGTACAGTATATGCATGCAAACCCTCAAACACACTATTTAAAGAATGCAGACATTGAGAACTGTTGTTTTCTATACTTAGCAGCCAAGAGCGTAACTAAGGTTATACAAGCAGTGCCGTCACCCTGGAAGGGCACACTGCAGCCAGTAACGCTTCTGCAGAGCAGCCCAGAGTGTCCAAATGATAGTTGGGTTAGTTGTGGACATGCACCATGCAGCCTGTTGAGCCACCCAGGGCATCCTAAGTACGCTCCTGGCAGTGCTCTACTTCCTGCTGCTAGGGGGAAGGGGAGGAGGGCTAGCACCGTGTGGCACATATTCCTGCTCTGGCACTATTCACAACCAACAACATCATTACATAATGTTTGAATATGAATTCCAGAGAGAACTTATACATTGTAACAAGGGATGTTACATTTACTGTATAGGTCATGAGTATGCATCTGTAACCTATGTACTGGTATGCTCTGTTATTTATGGAGATGCTTTCTCACCCCCGCAGGACAAGTGATCAGTGTCATAGCACATTATACTTTCTTTCTGTTGGCCTAACATCAGTGAGCAAACGCAGGACAATCCAAACACACAGACAATACAGACTTATTCATGCTTGGCTGTTCATCTGCACATATTTCATGTTCTAAGATGTTCTACTACATGCATGCTGTGTGTATCTCACAAAGGGTAATGCATATGTTTAAAGAGAAAGATAAGAACTCATAGTTGATAACCTAATAGGTATGTGCAGGACTAGGCCAGGTGTGGGAAGGGGGATGAGTGGATTGCTAGCTTTGGCCATTCAGATTGACTGTTGGGTGGAATTCAGTGGTTTTATGAGGTATGTGTGATGCAGAAAGGATAGTTGGTTGAGTCTTTCTGCTTAATTTGGAAAGTTCTTACCAGTAGCCTCAACAGCCTCAAGGGAGCTAATGCTGACACAATCATGTCTGACTGAAGTGGGTTAAACACTAACACAGGGCCAGGTTTGCATTCTATTGTAAAACCTTTTGTTTTGACTCTAATATGACTGCTTAGATTATCCAATCATCTACTAGGTAGGGGGTGGGATTAGGCCTGAGGAGTCTATATTTGGCTCATGAGCAATGACTCTGACCCCTTCAAGCTACCCTTCTTCCCTTCTTATGTTTCTTTGGGGTGGCAGGGTCAGGCAGATCAGAACACTCTGTCTGGTCCTCTTCCTTGCCTACATTTTCCTCCTATTCTTCAAATTTCATTGATATCAAATAAATTGATGACCACATTTAAACGCCATGGGCCAGATGTAATGAAGTGCGAGACAGGCAGAATGCCAAGATTCCGGCTGAACTTGTACGTTTTTTAAAGCAGCAAACATTTACAAGGCAAAACCAGGTTGGAAATAGCGGATCTACATCCATATGCTACTGACTGCATCAGTAGCATATACGTCATCCTTATGCCAGGAATACATCAGATACATTAAAATCCTATTTTAACATTTGTGTTCACAGTATACATTTTTTTTTAGGTTTGAATTAAATTCAAAATTATCTTCTCACTAATTACATATTACAGTCTTTGTCAATGAAGAAAGCACCTAACCGCTTCAGAGGTCAATCTGAAATCATAAGTGGCTAGCTAGTACTGACAACTGCCGTCATCATAAGTATTTATTTGCACAGTCCTCTGGACTCGCACGAGATATGGCATTGACAGGCATACTTGTGTCTCCACACGTGTCTGCTTCAGTTCGCAGCTAGATGAATGTGCCCTTACTGTATTCGGACCGCATTTGCATGCTTCTTCCCTCCACTAGAGGATTGATCGTAAGTTTGGAAAACAGGGGAAGACCCTAGATCATGTTTCAGTGTTAACTATAACAATCCTGGAAATATAATTAAATCACTGGAACCGTGGGAATTTAATTTTCCAGTAGGTCGTGTTGCTACTAAAGGTCACAGTCACTGGGGGGGGATATGACGGAAAATGTAGCATGCACTCCTTTTCAAGCTTGGACTGTCTCTGCTGCTCTGTAATGTGCTTTAACCATAGATTTTTGTAAGTGTGTGGGGGGGGGGGGGGTAGAATGGGGAGGCAGCCAGCAATAGCTATGTGTCCACAATGGAGAGTCCTAGGGATGAAAGCACCACTGAAGTCTTTGAGGTCTATAACATCTATAACTATAGGAAGGAGATAGGCATAGTACAGACAATATCATAAGCAGTTGTAATAAGGAAACCACATAGGGGGTTATGGAGCATCTTCTTAATGAGCCAGACTTATTAAAGAGCTATTTACAAGAGATATACAAAGGACCACCAAAAAGAATGGTTGGGCCAGATACTAGAGGGAGCATGGCCATGCCTCTCTGTGAATGCTGCGGCCCTCTAAAAAAGCTGCATGGCAGTGAGGGTGTGGGCATGCCATCTTGGGGCATACAGCCCCAGGCAGTCTGTGCCACCACCTTCCACTCACCCACACCCATCACTCACCTCCCTCCGATAAATAACACATTTTAAAAATCACTCTCCATATGTTTGTACTCGCACCTGGCTTACCCTAACCCCGCCATACGATTACAGACATCTCATTTTACCTGCATGACTTCATCCTAAAACATTGCAGGGCACAAGGACAGCTAAATGCTCAATTTCCTAGCATACCAATGGCCTTAATCTTGAATATGTGGAGCTCCATAATGGGTACCTTAGGACATTTATAAATCCATTAGCTTAAACTGTGTCTAAAATGTAGTTTATGCAATTTTTTGGCTGTTCCAATTATCCCACATAATTTTTGGATGTAGAAGCTCTCCATTAGAGGTACATTTACTGTCAGTTGTGAAACTTTTTCCATAATGCATTGCACAATGTGGTATAAAGCAATGATTGGAGGGACAGGAAGCAGCGACTTTGCTGTTTGCCCTACAAGGCAACTCTATTTTTAGATTTTATAAAATCCCCAAGTATGTAAAGTGTCACTATATTTTGTTATTCTATAGTAAAAGTTGCAATGTAATTACATTCAGCATACCGCATCTCACACTCTGATTCATGGCACGCTCCAGGCACAACACAAGCCCTGCATGCAAGACCAGTTATGGTGGTAGGCTGAAAGCAAGCAGCTGTCAAGCATATTAGGAAGGAAGCAGCACTGTTGCGTTAATGGTTAAGCAGAATGGGGGACAATGTGTAAAATATGAGTAGTACCTGGAATGACTGTGGGCTGGGTTGTGGTTCTAAAATTCAAAAGAGCTGACTTTGACTTCCCCTGCTGGTTCTCAGCCACCACAACCACCTCGTACTCAGCATTCCACTCCAGCGATCGGAGCATAATGTGGTCACTTTCTGATGCAATCTTAATTTCTGGCTTCCAGTCCACAGAATTTTTCTAAAGGATAATCAAAGTTGATAATATAGGTCTCAGATCAAATCACATTATTTATTTACTTCCAGTACATTTACAGTGAGTGACAGTAATCAAAAAGCACTGAACACACAACTTTATCCTGTGCATGTAACAAATCAGGGATGTGGATTAACAAAACATGAGACTAAAATGCATATGACTGGACTGTTTACCTTGGCTCTCCAATCACATACTGTACTGTATGTGTGGCCTGTTGTACTCTTTCAATTTTGAGATGTAAACAATTTTTGGACAATAAATAAGTTGAGACAGAGATTACATAGACACAGAATTTGATGGCAGATAAGGGACCTTATTCAGGTTCAGTTGCAAAATTGCACAATCGCAAATCGGCCGATTATTGGATGACTGCACATGCACTGCGTCTACATCGTGTGTGCCCGAAAGCCGTAATACGATCGCAGGCCCATCAAAGTGCGATTGCCAGGGAGTGATCATTTGTGGGCGGTTACATGGCATTTGTGGGGAGTGGTTGGTAAAATATAGGCGCATCATGGCTGTTTTCGTGGCATGTATTGGACGTCAGTTGCAATGGATTGCGATTAAAAACATGGCGCCGATGCAACTGCATTCTCATTATTTTGAGTAGCCCTAGGTCATTTGCAACTGTTGATGGTGCTCGATTTCTGCATATGCGTCACATTAATGTGACTGCACACGCAAATTTGCAAATTCATCTGCACCTTTTTCCTTTCTGGCCGGCTCTTCACATGCATTTTGTAGCAGAAGCAGGATTGAGAAAATCGCACTTTCTGTCTCAATAGCGATTCAACCTGAATGATGCCCTAAACACATGTACTTGCATACACCTACACACTAGTGTACATTTTTCTACCTACCAGTATATTTTTGGATTGTGGGAGGAAACCGGAATACCCAGAGGAAACCCATGCAAGTACGGGGAGAATATACACATTCTACACAGTTAGGGCCATTGTGGGATTGAACCCATGACCTCAGTGCTGTGAGGCAGTGATGTTAAACATTATACCATCCGTGCTGAGCATTAGATTGAGCGGCTTCATTCATTGGTAATTAAACAGGCGAAATGTATGGATAATTATTAGATCATTCACTAAATAAATGCCTGAAAGGTAGAGACTTACGGGTTTGTACCGGTACAAGTAGTGGCGGATAGGAGATCCACCATCGTCTTGCTTAATCAGGTAGACTCTAAATGAGTTCCCATCATCTCCAACACGGCCTGACAACTTTGGAGCACTTGGTTCCCCTGAAAAGACATGACATTATTATTATCATTTATATAAAGTGCCACCATATGAAGCAACGCTGCACAGAGATTATATCATTCACATAACACCATGACATGAACAGTATGCCAGCAGAGAACACTGGTGATTGCAATTAAAGCTCAGTACTTGAATTATTACAGTACTTGTCTTAGTGTAAATGGGAGATTCTGCTACTACGGCCTCATCAATGTATCTTAGCACTAATGCACTGTCGTTTCCATCTGTGTTTAATCAGAGTTACACAATGCAAAAAATGCATTATGAATAACGTTATTATATATCCAAGCTCTTGATGTACACGTAAGAATCACAGTAGCTGGCTTGAAATAGTTCAAATATAAGGAAAATGTTTTTTTGTTTGTTACTATCTAAGGACTAGCAACTTTTCTTTGTATTGCTAACATTGTCAGATAAGAGTGGCTTTGTACTGTTTATTACCATATAAATCCTTTAATGCAGAATGGCACTCAGGAGTCACAGTAAGAAACCCTCACAGAACATAAGAGAATAAGGTAAGATAATATTCATAAGAGGCTCTTTATTCTAGATTTTAGTATACTGATTTTATGTAATTAGGTAGCCTGCTAGTTTGATACACTATTGTTTAATTATTCATATTATTAAAACCATAGCTGACCACTAACATAGGAATAATGTGTTGTGAATTAGTGTGCATACACCACTCCATCTCTAACTACCCTAACAAGGTCCAAATGGCCACCAAGAGGAACCTTGCGACAGCTTGTTAGGGATCCCCGCAGTCTTGGCAAAATATTAAACTGATCAATGCTTAGTTCATGCATTTTACTTTATCCAGAGCAATATTTGTTATTATCACACTGGAGCTCTGGTTGCACTCTACTGAGCATGTGTGTGATTTCAGCATGGAACTGGAAGCTCAAATAAAGCTCGGATAAAAAAAATATATGTTTTATATATAAAAATATACATTAAGTTAATATATCATTTTCTTACAAATACCACCCCACTTTTTTCCATGCTCTTAAAATTATATTTATATACTGGGGTTGGGGGCAAATAGCCATATACACTTTAAAAAGAGCGCCACTGAAATTAATAATAATAATAATAATAATAATTTCTCCATTATTTTTGCTAGTCCAGTACTTGTGTTGATCAGAGTAGATATCCATCTTTGCTAAATAATTAAGCTCTTCAATGTAAAAGCACAAGTAAACGTTCATTGGCAAAAGTTGTGATACTTAGTGTTGGCAGGGTTACTGCCCTACCTATGTACTTAGGGCAAATTAAAAAAAAGCCCTTTTGATTTTTACACTGTGATAAATCACAGCTGGCATGAAATAATATGAATGCAAAGCTCAAAGTCAAACTGCAAATAGCTGAAAGCATGCACGTCATTGGAAAACTTCTGCCATTCACAAGAAAGACCTGTGTATGGATCACGTATCTAGCCTTACACCTACTGTAGTCTGTTGTTAATACAATACTTTTCAGCTTGATAGTACTAGTTACAGATGTGTCCCCTTACAACTTTGCTCCATGCGCTACAAGTCATATTACACAAAACGTGTCAGTGCTGTGTGAATCGATAGCGTCTTTTGCAGCGAAAATGCGGTTTAGACGCAATGTAATGTAATAGGCTGCATAAGCAGCTTCTGCTGATTAAAATGATATGCAGCATGCCTATATTCTGTGTGTGACTGCAACTGTATTTGCATGCAAAATGCTATGCTACAGTGTTTTCCTGGAAAACACTAACTTTTCATTTCAGATGCAGATAGAGCCGCAATTACACACAGAATATAGGCATGCTGCATATCATTTTAATCAGAAGAAGCTGTTTTTGCATCTTATTGCATTACATTGCATCTTAGATGCATTGACACGGCAAAAGACGCAAAAAAAGACGCTCGATGCTACCGAGGCACGTCATGGCATCGAGCGTCTTGAAGGGCTGTTTAGCGTGACTGCAGCAAGGATGAAAGAGGACATATCTGTATATACACCATCAAAAAGGGCTGCTTTTCTGACATGTGAGTCCGTCAGTATAAATGAGCAAACCGCACACTCTGATGTAGAATGACAGATGGCCCACACTCATATAATTATAATTAATATCATTAATGTATTAAGATAAAAAATACACAGTAGAAATACTGGTAGCTGTAACACTTCCAAGCTGCTATTTACAAAGATTTGAGAAAAGTGGATAACACCAATATTCCAAATGATCATAAAGTATGTATGTTTTGTTATAAATAAGTTTGGAGCTATTATTATTCCTAGCCAGCACAACTAAACACATTTGCTTAATGGACTATTATAAATGTTAACCTTTACAAGTTTACTTTCCAACACACAAAAGCCACTGAATAGCTTTTAAATATTGATAAGAGTCTTAACGCATAATGCTTCTGCTTCTACGGAGATTAAACCCATAATTTTTATCAACTCCAATTCATAAGTGGCCACAAAGGTGCTTTACTGCGCCGTTCCCAGGACTGAAGAAGAGTGGATATTTTATCATGGAGAGAAAAGGATTTACGCTGCCGTGTGCGTGGAGGTTATTCAACGATGGGAACCTGCCGATTTTAACATAAAATAAGACTAAAACAAAAGCATTAAAAAAAGAAATGACTGGTCTGTAAACAGAAACCGTAAACTAATAAAATTGCAGGGGTTAGTGATGAATGCAGCTAATAATAAAAGAGGATTAGTGAGGAGAGAGTGAAATATTAGTCAGTCGAAAATACATCTGTCATAGCCACTGAGGAAAAGAAAATCGTTATAGAAGTGGTTAAGTGAAAGAAATAGATTTGACAGGCTGTTGTGAATTTCTGGTGACAATTTCTGAGACATGATATAAATGGTGTTAAAATGTGCACCCAGTATAACAAACGAGTGGCGATAATTATTGATAAGCAGGGGACATGCAATTTCAGGCATCATGCATTAGGGGGAAAAAACACAAACAAAGAAGTGATTTCCATTAACCCATTATTTCTTTGCTTGTATGTGACTTCCGACAACTTTTACCAAATGCATAGCCTTTTTTCTTCCTTTTATTTAAACTTTTATGGGGAAATTTATCAAACATTCTAAAGAGGACAAGTAGAGGGGTTGCCCTTAGCAACCAATCAGATCCTGGCTATTATTTACCTAGTACAGTCTATAAAATCATAGCTAGTAGAAACGCATTATTTTCTACAGTACGGTCAACTTCTCCACTTGTCCTGTTCAGATGGTTTGATAAATCTCCCCCATAGTCCTGTATTAATACATACTTGCCTAATTTGTAATTCTCCTCTCCGAGAGAAGCCCAGAGAGGAGAAGCAGCTGACCTCTTTGGGGGGCGGGCTCTCATTTCATTAGGCCCCACCCCATCACGGCAAAATGCCTTGAATTGCAGCTCAGTGGGGGAAGCGTCTGATCTTAAGTGGCGCAATCTGTGTAATTTAAGCCTTATCCCCTCCCCATGGAGCAGCAATTCCGGGTGTTATCTCACCATCCTGCTCAATTCACTAGGAAGTGGGCAGGATGTGGGAGATCCATCCACTCTGCCAGGGGTGCAAGGGACTACCTGAAATATTGTTAGTGTTCTGCACCTACTGGGAGAGTAGGTAAGTATGATTTTATATTATTGAATAACATATTCAATTATATTAATACATACTTAATATAATTATGCCCAGATAATTGATCTCAGAAGCTTGCAGATTATGGACAGGATTCATCAAAGGTCATTTTGTGGAATATGCCGTTTTTTTGGAGGTTTGGATGCCTATTGTATATGCGCCAAGCACCTGGTAGGCAATGTCATGCATAATAGAAGCCTATTGGCTTCTTTTCACGTTTTGCGACGCATGTGCAGAAGGACTCCTGAGTCACAAAACCGTAAGTCCCCATAACACAAAGGTCAGCTCTTATCAGGAGAACCGTCCTTTGCTTAAATCTTCCTGCATAAGGCTTTAATTAACACTGTGGTGTATGCGATCAGTGGTGGGATGCTTTGTATTCAAAATGCGATGCTTGATGCACCCCGCCCTATGTATTTTATAAGTGTTGCAGAAAGGCACATAAAAGCAAATACATTAGTAATCTGAGTCCCTCTTGAATACTGCAATGAGGAAAGGTGAGAATGGAATGTAATTTGAATAAAATAATTACAATCTAACATAACGTGGTGTTTAAAGTTAAATCCAATTTGACAATTGAATAAAACCCCAATTTCAAATCTGATTTCAGAACAGACTGAAGTGAGCTTACTTTCATTATTAGTCTGGTGTTAGCCGTTTCTGGTAAAGCAGGAAATTACCATAGGGGAAAGAATCATTTGTTTCTATTAGTACAGTGCTGATCAACTTTCCCCAGGCGGGTATCACATAGTATTGTAGTCTCAGGCAGGTGTTTTCATATTGTTCACAAGAGTGTTTGACCCTGAGAAGCTGGGTATTGAATGATGTTCTAACTAAGGGTGACATGTACTAAGAAGTGATAAAAGTGGAGAAGTGAGCCAGTGGAGAAGTTGCCCATGGTAACCAATCAGCACTGACGTAACATTTACAATTTGCATACTACAAACATATACAGAGCAGCTGATTGGTTGCCATGGGCAGCTTCTCCACTGGCTCACTTCTCCACTTTTATCACTGCTTAGTACATGTCCCCCTAAATCCCTTATATAAGAAGGACATACACAGGTATCATAAGGAAGTAGTGCAAGAAGGATGGAGCTAGACATTAGTCCTATGGGCTACCAGTTGGACAGCACTGAACTAGTATAACTTACGTAATAGCAGAGGGTAGGGGGAAACTGAAGACAAACCAAACAGAGCAGGTGGTTTCTTTGTTCTTTGTGTTCACAATGTCTCTGGGACATGGGACGGGACATTTGCATGCATGCATTAGTACTGATTCATTATTAGAATTAGTGATACTACATGTGTCAAAGGCTAATTACATTAGTGTGCCTCAACATCCATACCTTGTTATTTTCCCTACTCATTTTTGCCCGGAGGCCTAGGGGACTTATTCAGGTTTGTTAATAAAACCAAAAAGCACACTAATGAGCAAAACTATGTTGCACTGCCGATGGGTTAGATGTAACATGTGCAGACAGATTTCGATTTGGGTGGGTTATATTGTTTCTGTGCAGGGTAAATACTGGCTGCTTTATTTTTACACTGAACACACCCAACCCAAATGTAAATCTCTCTGCACATGTTACATCTGAACCACCTGTAGTGAACATGGTTTTGCCCATATAGTGTGCTTTTTTTGTTTGCTAACAAACCTGAATAAGGCCCTAGGTTATTATAATTTGACCAATGTTTTCAAAGGTTTCAAGTATTGGCTAAAATAGCATTGGGGTATTAATTTCACACTGATTCTCAAGGCAGATAGTTACACAGCGTAGTAAATCACTGTAGACAATGAAACATGGTTTCCTTATGGCATTTGTGAATGGGTCGACATGTGAGCTGTACATTTTACCATGCGATTAACTGCAACCCTGTAGTAACTATACTTTATATTGCCAGGTGTGAGATCTTATCCATGAATAATCTATTACTGCGCTAGGGATTTCTGGGTATTTTCTGTATTATAGCTAAAATTGCGTTTACTTTGGTTTTTGGGAGGGTGAATTGGTATATGGGCCATTTTGTGCAGTATTTAATATTACAATGCAATGGTTTTATTAAAGATGTCATTTTATTCCACACTGGCTATAATGCCTAGTAATGCATAGGTGAGAGGAACTATCAACCAATGCAGTTTGTGAATTATCTGAAAGAAGAAAGTGTTAGATTTTGCTTTGGCAGCTAGTTGGCTTTCCAGCTGTTGTGGAACTATAACTCCCAGAATGCAGGGTTGCCTAAAGCTGCAGTAGATTCTACTGCACACTGATTACTGCCCTGCCACAAAAAGTCTTACAGTTTATTCAATGAACATTATTACTGTGCCGGGCAATGTTTCAGCGTCAGGACAGAAATCTGAGAATTCTGTCCGGTGTTTTGTGTTTGGAGGGAGCCTAAAAATGATTAATTTTATTCTGTTCATGATATGTGCAATGCTCCCGACCTTGCTACAAACCAACCAGAACAAAGAATGTTACCTTCTGTTGACCAGCGAGGAGGACATCAGCAGCACCATGCAAGTCACATGACAATTCACATGATACGCACGCACATGATTGGTTGAAAGGAAAGTGGAGGGAGGTCACATGAAAAATATAAAAAGAATGTAAACGATGAGAGAAGGGGAAAAATAAACATTTAAGGGCGAAATAAAGGGAAGGTAACATAAAACAAAACATTAGGTAACAAAAGCTGGAAAATATTTAAATAAATTACAGCTGGAAAATTGGATAAATGTCTAATTACGTTAGTTACAAAGGGCACAATTATTTCCACTGTTAGAAGACCCAGCGCCATGGAAGAGCTGAAAGATAAATGTTAAAAATTACTTAAGGGAGGAAAGACGTGTTATTGCAGAGGTGGTGCCGACGTGGCACAGATTATTCCAACCTGTAAAAATAAAGGCTGCTTTATATGTGTGGTCTTTGGACAGGTAAATCAAATGTAACACAGATTGCATCTTCTTTTTGCACTGCTGGTATTACTGGCATGGATATTGCCAGAAAAGACACATACTGTATTAAGCACATAGGGGCAGATGTATTAACCTGGAGAAGTCATAAGGAAGTGATAAACCAATGATGAATGCAAGGTGATAAAGGCACCGGCCAATCAGCTCCAGTATGTAAATGAACAGTTAGGAGCTGATTGGCTGGTGCGTTATCATCACCTTGCATTTATCACTGGTTTATCTCTTCCTTATGCCTTCTCCAGGTTAATACATCTGCCTCAATGTTCCAAGGCTCTTGAAATAAATCCATTGTCGCTTCATTGACAAACATCTACATAAGCAGCAACAAAAATACTACGTAATCCTATGAAGATAAATCAGTAAAATCTAAAGATGATATTTTTCTTCCACCTGTAAAAGCACCAACTATTTTCTAAAGGGTCTAAAACTGCAAAACCAAAAAAGGTTCATTGATGCATCTTAAGAGAAGCTTCCCCTGCCAATGGTGTGATAAAGAAAAGGTGACGTTCTGAAGACACAGTGACAGTAGATGAAGTGAAGCACAATGTAAGTACAACAATCCATGCTGTGATTTGTGAACACTGTCCCTGCACTCAGCACACTGCCCAAGATAAATGAATGCATCTAAAATATCACACGCGGTTATCTACCTCCTAAGTGCTAAACGGATCGTAGCAGAAGTCAGCTACATTTGGCAACCATTTGTACAAGCTGCTGTCTGGTCGAAAATTCCGTTCCACCAAGTTTCAGTTTACAGAAGTTGGTTTAGGTTTCAAGATTTTAAAAAATGCACAATAGCTATCACACATCTATAACATATGGTCCATCTATCTATAGGCCTTTTGAATAGCATTTTCTTGCATTACTGGTCCTTCCAGCATTTTCCTTGAATGCTTTCCTGTACTTAGCCTGTATACTATGTTGTGTATTCAGCCAACAATAGCTGTTCAAGGCAGGATGTATAAAGTAAACAAATTGCAATTGGCCACCAATTAATGGGTTCTGTATTGTGCAGTGACCATAAGGGTTTGTAATCTATATGATAGCATTGGTCAGCAGGTGTCTGGCAAAGTACTGTACACTGGCTGCCAGGAAGTGGGCTCTGTATTGCTCATTCTCAGGATTGTACAGGCCTGCACAGGTACAGGGGAAATCCCTGGTGAGTCCCACTGCCTGGGGCCCCAAATAGGTTCCAGACTGTGCCCTTGAATTATACATTATACATATATTACATTATACTGCACAGGACTAAGGTGTATTTTCTATAGTGCATTTTTGTTCTTAATCTGCTACATTATCATGCATAGAATAGCAGTATTTACTATATATATATTTATCAAGGGGCCCAGACGATGCACTCACTAATGGTTGG